>NC_057806.1:18554923-18571349 GCF_018294505.1 Triticum aestivum
GTCCCACCAGGGTGGGCCCCTCTGGGGTAATAAAGAAATGGATAAAAAAAGGGGACTTCTGCTACGGGCTATGCCACCCATTACTTATGAGGGAAGTCGCATCCGTCCCATCGCAAGCACCTACAATGTCATGATCACATTGGTTTACCCTTTTTTGGTAGTTCAACGGACGGTCGCCCCTCCAACAAGAAAAGGTAGAAATACGGAAACTTCTCTGCCATTTAGATCGGAGAATTTATAGAGGAAATCGGGTTTTAAATTTCCAGAAACCACACGATTATATAGCCACAGGGAATACGCCGTGCCTAAAATCATCCCAAGCACAGCTAATGTGGCTACTAAGCTATTTCTTTGGAAAGCTCCTACTAAGATTAGAAATTCCCCGATAAAGCTGCTAGTGCCGGGTAAACTCATATTGGCTTAAGTGAAAAAGAAGAAAATGGTAGAGAAATTCGGCATGGTGCTCACTAAACCTCCATAATATCTAACAAGTCGAGTCTTATGTCGGTCATATAGAACACCAACACATAGAAAAAGGGCTGAAGAAACCAGTCCATGACTTAACATAAGTAAAATGCTACCTCCAATTCCCTGTATGTTCGATAGAGCCTAATATTCCCCCAGAGTACGCCGCTTACCCCCCGAACCGTACAAGATAGTTACCACCTATCATACGGCTTTCTAACTCCACTTCTTTTTCTGGTCGTTCCGCTCTGTCGGATCGATGGTAGTCTCAGAGATCTGGTAACCTCCGACATTTTTGACAACACGCTTCCTGCTTCCGTTTTGAGTTGCGCATCTTTCTCCCCGGGGCATACTATAGTATCACATCGTAGACCCCCACCCCAACTCTATCTTCCTTATCAGTGAACCGGAACATAGTGCATAGGTACTCTTCGATGCTGCGAGGACGAGACGATGTGACATACTACGATCACGCACTGAAGTTCTGCCCTTCGGCTCGGCATATGGAACCTCTCAGCTGCTCCCTCGGGATAGGTAGGCCCACCCCCCCTTTCCCGAGAGGCGGCCGGGCTGTGTTTCCCCTGCGGCCACCCAGTGGCGGCAAAAAACGAAAAAGGGTGGGCTCCGCGCGGTTCGCGTTTTATTGTAAAAAGAGAGCTTTTCATTCTCTTATAGAAGCCCGCGCCCACGCGGGTAAAGCCCAGCGAAGCTGCAGGGAGCACTGAGCGATGGGGGGATGAGGGCGACTCCGCCCACGGGTTGGACCACACCACAGGCAAAAGTCCTTCCACGGCAAGAGAAGGGTGACCGGAACAAGAAAAGGGAGCTAGTCGTTGGAGGGAAGACAAGGCTCGTTCCGTGCGACTCCACAGAAGAGTACGCGCGCTAGAAAAGGCAGCCAGCTTAAAAACGCTAGCTAGCTACTTTTGTAGCCTTATTTAGTTTGGTTGCCTACGCTTGCTCTCCGGCGCGCTACGGCAACACCCCCTGCTTGCTTCTTTCTGTTCGACGCGGAGCTCGCAGCCTCCCCACCCTTGCTTAGCGTTCCACTTGTGATCCTGGAGGATTTGGAGAAATGCGCCCGACCATGAAGAATGGATTTTGTATTTTCTTTCATGTGAACGGCCCTATCTTGTAAAGAATGGTTTTTCGTGCTATAGACCACGTTGAGAAAGACCAACCAACAACACAAATAAAGACCGTTCCATTTGGGTACCTCGAAAGGGAGGTGCTCCTTATGATGCTACGGACGGCTGTCCGAAGTGCATGCAATGACGGGCTCGGATAGGATAGGATTGTGCGCGTCGGGCCCTTCGGGTGTCCATATTTTGGCCGACCTTAGCGTATATACTATGTTATGGTTATGCGGCCATAATATTTTGATACCTTCCACCGCTGTTACGCCAGAAATCCAAGGTTCCACACGAGCTCCTGTTCTGCGGCGTGGTGGCAGGACCGCTAGGGGATTGGCTCCGGGTGTAGGTAGGGTCAAATCCGCAGGGGTCATGCAAATACATAGGCCCCTTCCCTTCTGCCGAGTTGTTTAGAAGGCGCTTTCCGTTCTACGGTCCCTCGGAGCGAAGGGTTAGGCAGGTAGTACGGGCCCTCTGACTTCCAGCTATGTGCTGTGTGCGACTCCCGCGAAGCGAATGAAGGGAAGCTCTTCGAGCTTTCTCCGCCAGCGGCTTATGTAGTGGTCGGCATTCCTACGTGCTCCGACTGATCCCCACTGGAGATTATATGAGGGGTCTTGGAAACTGTCGTGACGCTTTGGTGACGAAGGTCACCGGGGTGACTATGGAAGGATTCCGTGGTAGTCTCTGACTCCCTCCAACTCAATCAATATCAAGAACATGTCGTGAGCATGGGGGTTTGGCCGACTACTAAACTATTGGCTAGGGCTTTTCTAGTTATAGCTTCTATAGTGAGTGGCCCTTCCGCTTTGATCTAGTTGTAGTTTGTATTGTACTAAATTGAACACATATCAAAGAAAGGCGATCAATCAATAAGTAGTTGCCCTTCTCCGGCCTGGGAAAAGCAGCGAACTCGTTAAACAAGGGGCTTTTTTATTCATGGTCGCTACTGTTGTATTGTATATTGTCGGGGGAAGCTACTGCTTCTACGACAGCTCCGCTTCCTCGTCTTGCTTCTACTTTGCTTGTTTGCGCGAAGGCTTAGAGTCCTTTTCGCTAGGTCCAAATTCGTCAAAGCGAAAGATCTGATCCAACGGAAATCCCGCATATTGAGCGCAGCTGATATGTGGCTACTAGGCGCGATCATCCCGCATGCCATAAAAAAATACTTCTTTTTTTTATGGCCCGTCATATAAAGATAGAATAGATATGGATAGAGAGACATTCTATTGATTCGCGAAATGGCTCGTCGATCCAAATGAATCATTCTTCTGGTCTCTCTCTGCCCCCCCGCCCCAAAACTTACCCACGACACAGCGCCCATTCGTTTCGCGCGCGGGAAGGCAACGAAGTTCAGTTCAAAAGACCGCAGCGGAGTGGAGCAGCCGCGACACGAAGTTCCTTACCTTAGCTGGATCTCGCTGGTGCCACCTAAACGGTAGGTATAGGAGGCGGATGTCTGACGTTTGGAGTTGTCGTTCGTGCACCTGTCCCCAATAGAAGAATGAGTGATCCCTTCCCCTGCGGATCATGGCCTTACCACTAGGTCCCCGATGGCCAGCGGGGGATTCGGTATAGCAGCTCACGTTCGTTTGCGCTTCGCGTTCCCGCTGGACTGGACACGTGTTAGCTGTAGGAAGTATGGTTACGAAAGTGACTTCGGTTCGCCAGTTCAGGCTCAACTCCTCGCTTTACGTTAGCGGACTTACAGGTCGGGCCGGGGCTCCACGCTCTTTCTTTCTGTGTGGGACGATGCCGGGGAATGTGTCAAGGCGGCGAACAACAACAAGACAACTAACTACATTTGCTTTTTCCCTCCATGAGATGAGCCAGTGCATTGGACCGATGGATAATAGAACTGAGCTGGCCAAACGCTTGGGCGCTCTACATACGATGTAGAAAAAATAAGATACATATCGATTTCTTTCTGATGGATCCAGAATAGATAGATATCTTGTATCATCAATAGATAGAAAGAGGTCAAACCTTATTATTGATAGAAAACCTTTCGATCTATCAGAACAGATCAGGCCATCTATCAATCGATTTGAATCATCTCGCTTTTCGTTCATTTCAGCCACGCCATAATAGCCGCCACAATAAGAAAGAAGCAAGCGAAACAGCTAGAAGCGCTCGCTTCGCCGCGCCCAACAATTCTTATTCACGGGAAAGCCAACCGAAAGATTCGATTCGGACTTCGTAGAGCCGGTGCTGCTGCTGTCTGCGTAGGGCCGTCCCCCACTCCCGTCCCGGGGCGCTAAGGGGTTTTGTTTTAGGAACAGACGGCGGTGTTTTGCTGACGCCTTGAATCGACGCTTTTGTTGCGACATGCTAAGTTTTCTCCCCTATTGCTAGTAGGTTGATGGGTCGCATGCCCGGCACACATGTTTTGGCCTTGCTTGTGTGTCCATAACTCAAAATAGGTGACCTAACGGCCGCCGCCCGACTAAACATACCAATAGTCACCAAATTCATATGGGCTACTGAGGAGTAGGCAATGATCTTCTTAAGATCGATCTGTCTTAAAGTGGTCAAGGAAGTATATATTATAGCAATCGCCCTTAGAGTATAAATGAAAGGAGTGAAACAAAGTGTCGCCTCGGGAAACATGGGTATGGAAAATCTTAAAAACCCGTAGGTTCCCAATTTTAAAAGAATTCCAGCCAAGATGACGGATCCAGCCATAGGTGCCTCTACATGGGCTTCGGGTAACCAAATATGAACTGGTACCATAGGCACTTTGACGGCAAAAGAGGCGAAAAAAGCAATCCATAGAAGGATTTGGCGCCGCTCACTAAATTCAGTGGTTAATAAAATTTGTAAATCGGTGGTTCCTGTTTGGAGAAGAATCAACAGAATAGCTAATAGCATAAAAACGGATCCCAGTAAAGTATATAGGAAAAACTGATATGCTGCCTTGATCTTTCTTTGTCTCGAACCCCATACCCCTATAATGATGGTAGAGTCAGGGGTGGCCCCAAAGCGGAATTGACCGGTGGTAGTTGGTTGAAGCTCCAGTGGGTAGCCACTCCCTTCTCAGGGAACCGTACGTGAGACTTCCGCATCATACGGCTCCGTCCCGAGCTTCCGTCGTCGGCCCATGTCATTAGACCACTATGCTTGTCTTTTCCGCCTTTACTCTCGAATCTTTTGCTTCTCGGGTGGTGGCGAACAATGCTGCTTGCGTAGCGGGAGATGCCCGCCTGTCGTTTAGGCCCGCTTCCTGCCCGAAAGAAGGCTAGCCGGACTAGTGGTAGGGGACCCGACCGTAAAAAACCCTACCCTATTCTCGAACCCTCTGCGGAGCTCTACCCTGCCCGCATTTATTTGGAAGGGGGCCAAAGAAATGTCTCCACCTGCTGCCAACAGTCTTTCTTCGGAATTCTACTGAACGGGTCGATCCTCCCCTCCGTTTGTTTTAGCAACTTATCCTAAGGTCTCTTCGCCAAGAACTCTCCGGCAACGACAGAGGAACTAACCTGCCTGCAGTGGCGGGGCGGCTTTTTTTTTAATAAGACCTGGACGATTATCCCTACCCTCGGTAGCTTACGAGTTTACGTCCATCCCTAGTCGGGTACAGTTTCCTTTATTTTTATCCCTTGTAGCCGTTACCCGAATTCGCGCAAGTGTGTCCACACCCCCCCTGACTTGACGAGGAATTCATTCTCGCGGACAAACACACCCCCTACACACACCTAGGAGCACCCCTTCCTGCATATCCATACAAGACCTGAGTAGGCGGGTCGAGGTCCTACGAGGTACCCACTACTCGGAGTACCCTCCCACCAAAAAAAGATGTGTGGTTCGGTGGTTCGACCAGAAATGCTATGCTTACGCACAAGACTACCCCTCTTCCCGAAAGCTTCGCGGGGACCTTTACTACTTTACGACGACGGGGGACCGCCCGTAGGGGGTTTACTGCACAAGGCCCCTGCAGAGGAAAAGCTTGATCCCAGCGAATAGAAGATGCTCAGCTCCGCACAACATAGGGATTGGCACGCTTTCGGAAAGAACATAGAATAGTAGAGGATCCAGCATGCAGGACACGGCGATCATTAGAAATTCACGAATTAGAAATGCTGTAATATACTCTTTCCCAAAACTTCTCATACCAGACCAACCCACTGAAATGCAAATAGGGATCAGAAATGTGGTCAATATCACGAAGAATAATGAAAGACCGTCTATACCCATATACAAATGGATGTTTTCATAAGGAAGCCATCGAAGGCTTTCCACAAATTGAGATTTGGACGTAGAAGGATCGAATTGTATCCGAGGAACAGGGGGATACAAAAAAGTAATAAGAGAAACGCACAGACCAATCAATCGTATCGGTCTTATTGAAGAATTTGGAATGAAAAGAGGAGTAATGCTTCCTAGCACGGGACAGAGAATAGGACCACTTAGATCGAAATAGCATTCACAGAAATGTTCTAACATAGAGTAGAATTGAACATTGAAAAGATTAGTTGACAACAGTCAATCAAAAGATGGGGCGCCAAATTACTAAACAATAGGGGTCTTTCTGTGCAAGTCAGCTGAACACCGTAATTGATGAGTGAGTAGGTGGGTTAGGTGCACCCCTCGCCCAGTGGGAAGTCATGAGGCTAGCCCCCCCCCCTGAATGAAGAAGTAGTGGGGCCCCCTGCCCGCCCACGTATGCGCCTTTATTTAGATTCTAACTAAATATTCTACTGAACTTTATCCGGGAATCTTTCTAAAGAATCCATCTGGCAAAACGAAATTTGTCGATTTCAATCTAAGGTGCACCTTGCCTTTTTCAGGTAGCTTTGTTACGCCTATTCAGCTAGGTGGGGCATTGGTCATAGCCGAAGTCGAAGGGAAAAAATAAGGTAATGAGATGATGGTGCCATCAAGAAGTTTTCGACGAACGTAGTAGCGGCCAAAAATGAAACTCTTGCATGAAAGACCGGATTTGACGCAAGATGAATGGCGTTGGGGTTTTTCAAATGAAACCCGCGATCAGAAAGTCACCAATGGAGCCATACAATCTATCTAGTAGTGTGCCATGGCACGGTACTCCGCTTCGGCAGTGGAAGGAGCAACTGTCTATTGCTTTTATCTCATCCAAGATAGTGTCTCGTCTCCCCATAAAATAGATAAGTCTGTAGTTGAGCACCTATCTGAAGGCCCAATCGGCATCAGTAGTTGCACGCAACTCTAAAGAAGACGATTACGGAAAAAAGGACGGCTCGAGAAAAGGTACCTCGAATATATCTAAGAATCCGATGAACTGCTGCAAAGTGAACTGACCGGGGGGGCAGCCATGAAAGGCTGACTTTCTTAGGAAAAGCCATCTGGGCAAGAGATCGTCAGATAAACCAAACTGCCGACCTACTGTCTGTACTGCGTCGGATCAGATAATGGTGAGCCATCAGTCGGACGGAGTTTAACGTAAAGCTCCAAGGGAGTGTCAAGAGTCTTCTCATCATTGAGTTGAGCTCGAGTGATCAAGTCATGACGTTATTTGATCTGAGATACCAAATATCCACGAGGAGAATGTGCGACCTCCAAGCCAAGAAAAGGCTTAGGGCGCGTCAGCGCCTTCATAGCAAATAATTGATGAAGGCGACACTTGATCAGCGATATGGTAACGGAGTAATCACCAGTCAGTTTGATATCATCAACATACAACAACAGAATAGCACGTCCTCGAGGATAAACTGATACGAACATGGCCGAATCATGATCACTCCGAGCAAACCCTGCCTGGATAACATAACCACTGTGCTGAACTTCAAAAACCGACGCTATCGGGGCTTGTTGAGACCATAGATCGCTTTGCGTAAAGGACAGACAAGAGAAGAAGTCAGAAGGGCAGGTTCTCTTTCATCCGTCTTTTCTAGGTGCGCATCTCCATCTACTAAAAGTAGGGGTGGTTGCCATAGATAGATTGGGTCATTCGTAACCTGAGCAATAACCGATGCTACTACAGCAATAACGGAAGTAACCGATGCTACAGCAGAAACTACAGCTATACGTGGCGGCCCCACACGCAGCTTTGTTTAACAAGCATCACCCTTCCTTTCTTTTCAAATGCTTCCTCAGTCAATCAGCAGCTTATTCGATTCCTATTCTTATTAAACATCTGATATAGATGGTGGGAACAATGAAGCAGATTCTTCATCTGTAGGTTGCAATCCGTATGATTTCTTTTCTCGATCTCCTGCTTGTGTTTCACCTCGCACCTAAGCATCACGTTCCTAGGGACAGAGACATCTGCGCTCTAAGGCAATCATAGTACTACCAGCATGGTTACATCGTTCTGCGGGCAAGCTTCAACTTCAAAGTCACCTGATTTGGCACCAGCCAAAGGAGTAGGAACAGCAGCTGGGGAAGCACCATTACCATCCATGGGATGCTTTGTGAACAGCCCCCTCTGTTCAATACCGATACCTGTCAGATTCCATAGCTGATGAATCTCTTTCTTTTTCCACTCTTTCCCCGTCACGCAAGACGCTTTTCTGGCACAAACCTAGTAGTTATTTGTCCTGCTGATCTTGGGTGAACTGATGACACTGATGCTCCAAGACCAAGAGTTTTCACAGCCAAAGCTATTGAAGCTGCTCCCTCCCATGAATCACAGCTTTCTGGACGCACTGCTTGAACACCATGAAGCAAGATAGAGAAAAAACTCCTATCCCAGTTGATCCGGTCAAGGGCAGTGCACAAAAGCCCGACGATCGCGCGCACCATTTCTTGGACGTCGAACTCCCAGATCAGCCGTGGGGGTCGGCAGCATCAAGAACGTTTCCATGGGTGTACAACTCCGACACCCGTTGAGTCAGGTGGACTACACAGTCATCTGGCCCTGCCGAAGCTGAAGCTGAACATGTCCACAGGCTATCTTCAATAGGACGACGCTGAAGCTGTACATGTCCGCCAAAGTCGCCAAGCTTGGCGCTGAAGCAGGTGTCGAGCATGATGTTGCTCGGCTTGGTGTCCCTGTGCAACAGACATTGCTCCCACTCTGCAAGTACAGAAGCGCTGAGGTGATCCGGACACGATCTCACGTAACATGCATGCACGTAACATTTACGAACAATGTGTGTTGTACCTGACTATAGTATTTGGGGTATCAAATTTGGTTGATTATTCTACTCACGTTTAAAGTTTCGTGAAGTATTGACACATGTGGTACTCCTATAGTGAAGAAAATACAATTGAGACCTTACTATTCATCAAACAGTGTTTTTTAATATAGCTTCAATTTTAACACTTTTGCCCAGAATACCACATATGTCATTTTTTTGTGATAATTCATACGCAAGCATACGGGTCGACTACGTCCGTTACAAAAAAAAAGCCAGATTTTATTTTTTGTTCTAATATTTTCTGAATTTACTATTCATAAGAGGTGCACGTGGAACCATGTTCATTACATCCGCGTCCAGGAACTTTCAGCTATTGTTATTGTTCTACCAAAGGGCTCGTGAATTCATATCACAGCCTACCACCCGAGTCTCTTATAAAGAGAAAGGCATCCCTAAGCAAAGACGAGTACCTTGTTCATCATTTAGTTCGGCCCTAGAGGTATGCAATATCACTTCATGCCTGTTTTGCCGTTTCTGCATACTAGAGGTCCAAATTTGATGAGTATAGGCTTAGAAGGTATTAGGAATTACCAATGGATTACTGCAATTATAACATGCACGTCTCCGTCTTCACCGCCGTCGATCGCCCGCGCCGATCTCGTCGCCGGCACCACCGTGGTGAGCCTCTTATTCTTATCTTCTTTCTGAAAGAAAAGAATTCTTACTTTAGATAGATACTTGCCTAATTTTCTTATTTTTATTATTGCTTGTTATTATATAGTGCGATGGTTTTGGTATCTCGGCCCTCGTTCTGTCTATGATTCGGATGTGGTATATATTATATTTTTATAACTATTTGGTTCATTTATTGTTTATGAAAATTATGCCCATCAATGTGACGACATAGATTTTATTTATGTAGGAGGTAGTTGAACCGAAAATTCCAACTGACCCTATTATCGAGAGGTTAAATTTAGTTGAAGAAGAAAACAATTACTTGAAGGAAAAAATAAAAAAAATTGAGGAGGAGAATATGATATTGGAGTTGCATGTTGCAGATGTCGTCGATGATCACAAAATTAAGATGGAAGCAATGCGGTTGAAGATTAGAAATATTAGAAAATATGACATTCATACCGAGGCTATGTATTATTATGCTGTTGGATCAATTGTTACCTTAGTTGTGATTATGATCGCATTTGTTATTGCATTGAAAGGTTTTCCATAGTTTCAATTTATGGTTTAACTAGATGCTTTGGAGAGCTATATTTTGTTCAATGAGAACTATGTATGTACTTTGTTTTTAATATGATGATGAACTTCTATTAATTGGGTCACTTATCTATCCATGTGAATCTATAATGGTTTTTGACACACATAATTATATATAATGCACGCAGTGCATTCAATTTTTTCCGTAACCATCTCAACTTTTTAGCACATGCTATGTGGGTGAAATGATGATACCATGCCAACTTTCAACATTTTCAGAGTTCATATGTAGTGCTTTTCAATTTCAGGGTCTTATAGCTCAAAAAAATCAATAAATGCATGAAATATAACAAATGAAGTAAGAAAGGGTTGAAAACTGATGATGTGCTTTGAATGGTGCATTTTGAACACACAAAAAATCTGGAGTTCAAATAAGTTAAAAAAAGAAAACTTTTTGTAACAGATGAGTTTTCGTCCGAAATTCTGATACTTCGAAAGAGATTGTCCGTTTTGTACACGAAGTGCATCTAGTTTTTGCCGTAACCCTCTCAACTTTTATGCACATGCTATGTGGGGTGAAATAATGATATAATGCCAACTTTCAACCTTTTAAGAGTTCATTTGAAATGCTTTTGAACTTCAGGGTCATTTAGCGCAAAAAAAATCTGCAAATGCATGAAAAATAACAAATAAAGTCACAAAGGGTTGAAAATTGATGATGTGGCTTTGAATGGTGCATTTTGAACACACAAAAAGTCTGGAGTTCAAATAAGTTCAAAAAATGAAATCCTTTTGTAACAGATGAGTTTTCGTCCGAAACCCTGATACTTCGAAAGAGATTGCCCATTTTGTACATGAAGTGTATCTAGTTTTTGCCGTAACCCTCTCAACTTTTTAGCACATGCTATATGGGTGAAATGATGATACCATGCCAACTTTCGACCTTTTCAGAGTTCATATGTAGTGCTTTTCAATTTCAGGGTCTTATAGCTCAAAAAAATCAGTAAATGCATGAAATATAACAAATAAAGTAAGAAAGGGTTGAAAACTGATGATGTGGCTTTGAATGATGCATTTTGAACACACACAAAATCTGGAGTTCAAATAAGTTAAAAAAAGATATCTCTTTGTAACAGATGAGTTTTCGTCCGAAACCCTGATACTTCGAAAGAGATTGTCCATTTTGTACACGAAGTGCATCTAGTTTTTTCCGTAACCCTCTTAACTTTTATGCACATGCTATGTCGGGTGAAATAATGATATAATGCCAACTTTCAACCTTTTAAGAGTTCATTTGTAATGCTTTTGAATTTCAGGATCATTTAGCGCAAAAAAATCTGCAAATGCATGAAAAATAATAAATAAAGTCACAAAGGGTTGAAAATTGATGATGTGGCTTTGAATGGTGCATTTTGAACACACAAAAAGTCTGGAGTTCAAATAAGTTCAAAAAATAAAATCCTTTTGTAACAGATGAGTTTTTGTCCGAAACCCTGATACTTCGAAAGAGATTGCCCATTTTGTACATGAAGTACATCTAGTTTTTGCCGTAACCCTCTCAACTTTTTAGCACATGCTATGTGGGTGAAATAATGATACCATGCCAATTTTCGACCTTTTCAGAGTTCATATGTAGTGCTTTTCAATTTCAGGGTCTTATAGCTCAAAAAAATCAATAAATGCATGAAATATAACAAATGAAGTAAGAAAGGGTTGAAAAGTGATGATGTGGCTTTGAATGGTGCATTTTGAACACACACAAAATCTGGAGTTCAAATAAGTTAAAAAAAGATATCTCTTTGTAACAGATGAGTTTTCGTCCGAAACCCTGATACTTCGAAAGAGATTGTCCATTTTATACACGAAGTGCATCTAGTTTTTCCGTAACCCTCTCAACTTTTATGCACATGATATGTCGGGTGAAATAATGACATAATGCCAACTTTCAACCTTTTAAGAGTTCATTTGAAATGCTTTTGAATTTCAGGATCATTTAGCGCAAAAAAAATCTGCAAATGCATGAAAAATAACAAATAAAGTTACAGAGGGTTGAAAATTGATGATGTGACTTTGAATGGTGCATTTTGAACACACAAAAAGTCTGGAGTTCAAATAAGTTCAAAAAATGAAATCCTTTTGTAACAGATGAGTTTTCGTCCGAAACCCTGATACTTCGAAAGAGATTGCCCATTTTGTACATGAAGTGCATCTAGTTTTTGTCGTAACCCTCTCAACTTTTTAGCACATGCTATGTGGGTGAAATGATGATACCATGCCAACTTTCGACCTTTCCAGAGTTCATATGTAGTGCTTTTCAATTTCATAGTCATTTAGTGCAAAAAGAATGAACTAATAGCAAAAATAATAAACTTAAAATAATCAATTAAAATATTATGTTATGATCAACTAAAACAAAATTATAATATTCTTCAATACCAAAAAAAATCAACTAAAAAGTTTTTATAAAACTCTAATAAGAAAAGGAATAAACTAAAAAGTTTTTATAAACATTTAGTATTTTTTAAACTAAAATTTGCTCAGCTGGTCGCGTCACTTGTAGCTTGTAGGCTATTCATGATCAATTATTTGTTGGATCCGGCATAACGGGGACGAAATGTTTTCAATGTGTGTTTACAGCTTACACTCTCGATGGAGCAAACACGTTTAAAATCCAGATAAATACGTATTCCAGTATATTTGTCACTATGAAACCGGTGAAAAGTCTCTTCATCTGTAACTATATTCTCTGCTTCTCGTCACAAGGTTTCGGTTCTTCTACTAGAGCTGGCTGACTGAATGCGACACAGCGGACAATGAGCACGCATAGTCCCTTTCCAGATGACGGTGTATAGCATCAACTCCAATCCACAAAGCCAAATCTACAGAAAATGCACAAGCAGAACATTGATTAGAGTCATGCATAGGTAACTTTTTACTGCATAATAGGGTGAGAAAATGGCAAACAAAGACCAGAAAGAACACAGAGCATGTGAGGAAAGAGTACCATGAAGAATAAGGTTGAAAAATACACGGAAAAAATGGGTGAAAAGAAATTCCGTTGGGAGGTGTATGCTGGGAAACTGAAGCTTGTATACCAGAATTCTGTGGTGTGGTCAGTGATTCCTCATCTAGTATGTAGAAATATACTTCGAATACTCTAGTGGATCTTGTACTATTCAGTGTCTGGTTTTGCGCCCTTGTTTACTCTGTCCTTTCATTTCAGCATCGCGTACTCCGAAATACTTCTTTTGCTTGTGTTCAAAAATCGTCCTTCAGTAGGAAAAAATGGTCATTTGCCTCCGAAGGTAAGGTTATAAACAAGCTTGACTTGGCCAAACTTTCCAAAAGCTAAGCAATTGTATAGAAAAGTAGACTAAAGCATAAGAGCAACTCCAACGGGGCGACCCAAACGAACGCGTGTTTTGTCCGCTTTTTATCTGTTTGGGTCGGTCAGGCGGACGTGCGCGTCTGCATTTTAAAATGGGTCGGCTTGACCGGTTAACGGGGAGGCCGACCCAAATATGCCGCCATGGAAAAAAATAATAATATTAATAAACATAATTAAACATAAAGTGGCCGGTCAAACGCCGGCCAAAGTCCACCTAAATCTAATAAACATTAAAAAAGTCTACGCCCGCCTGCTGCCGTCCGACACGCTGCCCTAGACGTCGTCGGCCTTGCTCTTGCCCTTGCCGTCGACGCCGCCGTCGTCGGTGAGGTCGATGAAGACCAAAGCAGGGCCAGCCCACCCGAACGCCGTCTGGTACGCTGCCAAGGCAGCCTCCTCCGGCGTCTGCTAAGGCGGCGGCATTGCGGCAAGCTGCGCGCGCTCCTCCTCCTCCTCCTCCAGCCGGAGCGCCTCCGCATCGCGTTGGAGCATGGTGTCGTAGCGCATCTGCTCCTCGCCGTCGGCCTGCTCCTAGCGGAGCCAGTGCTCCTTCCATCGCTCGAGGTGGGCCGCCTCCTCCTCCGGCATCGCGGCGAAGTGGACAGGAGGCGCACTCACCCACTCACGGTACTGGCCCATCCACGAGTAGGCCTCGTCCGGCCAAGTGGGTGGAGGCGGGGAGCGCTTATGCGTCGGCTCCGGCTCTGGCTTGGGCTGGACGGGCGGCGACGGTGGCGGTGGCGGCACAAAGAGCGAGGTGTGGACAGAGTCCCCCGCTGCCGACAGGGCAAGGGCTTGCTCCAGCCCATCCCAATGCGCGCCCTTCTTGAGGCGGCTAGCCTCCAGCGCGTGCTGCAGGGCCTCCTCGAGGGCGGCTTGGTACTCCGCCTCCGCCTCCATGTCCTCTGGCTCTACCTGCGGGGGCGGCGGTGGGAACGGCGGCGGGACGGCGTCGACACCCGAGCGTTGTTGCTCCTCGTGTTTGAGGGCGAACCACGCCTCCCAGTTGGGGGAGTCGGCGGCGTACTCTGGCAGCTCATGCTGCTCCGGCGTGAGCTGCGCACGGCGCCTGCGCACCTCGTCGTCATGTGCTCGTTGCGTACGAGGAACCGCCAGCACCGGGATCCGTTGCGGATCTAGATGCCAACGGTGCAGTAGCGTGACATCGGGGTACGACAATGGCTGCCTGTAGTCCCAGTGCCACCGCGCTTGGTGCACCGGGATGTGCAGGCGCCGACGACCAGGGTGGAAACGCGTCGCCGCCGGAGGAGGAGGAGGGGGAAGGGGAGCACGGGAGGACGAGGCGCCGGGGGTGCCCTTGCCCTTGCCCTTGCCATTGCTGCTGCCGAAGAGGCCCATGGCTAGGGTTTGCAGTCGCCGGCGAGGAAGCAAAGGGAGTGGTGGGGGGCCAAATGTGGACGGGAGAAGTGGATGAGGCCGACCCCGCCGCACGCGTGGTTAAAAAAGGAATGCTTCCACTGGTTGACGCGTGGGCCCACTGTCGGTGGTCGTCATAAATAAGACGACTGGTGGCGGTTGGGTGGCCGTCAGGTGGGGACGCGGCGGACCGTGAGGAGACGCGCGGCGCGTCCGCTTCGCATCCGCGCCGACGCATTCCAGGCATAATTTTGGGCCCGAAATGATCGGCGCGGACGCCAGGTGAACATGATTTGAGTTTGGGTCAACGCGTTGGGCCTCCATTTTTGTCCGCGCGCCCCATTGAAGTTGCTCTAACCTTCTTTTTTCCCATGAACTAGCAGCTCCAGATACTTAGTACTGTACTTCTCCAAGCCAAAATGCACTAACTGGTACCTGGGCCAGGCTTATCTCTCAGCAATGAATGACCCCCTTTGAACACTTTACCAGCTGCATATCGCAATTCTCCTCGAAATCTGCCTCTGGAAGTGCAAGCACCTTGAAGTAGAGCCAATACTGCCTAGCGTAAGAATAAAATCCTCAATTTGATTGACTGCACTATCCCAATTTGCGTGATTTGGTTATTGTTTCCTGTCGATAAGGAGCTACGACTCTTGCATAATCACAAACATGCTGCATGAGAGTGCTCCTTCCGACTCCAATATGGCCAATAACTTGAAGAATATTCAATATTGAAAGTCAATGGTTGGCGACCTGTCTCCCTTTGGCCTCCTTGCTGATTATGTCGGGGTGCCATTCGTGACCCATCTGATAAGGACCAATGTTATCCGTCATGTCATGGTATGTTACTTAGTGTAGTAATTTGATGATATACTTAGTATAGTAATTTCATGACATGCTTAGTGTAGAATCCGATGATATGCTTAGCAGTGTAGTAATGCATGAAATTGTTAGTAGTCCAAAATCCATATTTAGTAGAATCCGATTTACTAGTGTAGAATCCAATGATTGCCTTGCGTAGAATTTTAGTAGTGTAGAATCCATACTTAGTAGAAATTTAGTAGTGTATCTTTTTTTTGTAGAAATCCATACTTAGTAGAAATTTAGTACTGTGTAGAATACATGGATTGCTTACTAGTGCAGAATCCATACTTAGTAGAGTCCGATTTAGTAGTGTAGAATCTGATGATATATGTGAATTGATGTGTTTGGGAGAGTATATATTTGTGAGGCTACTTAAAGGCATGTACAATAGTTGATAAGATAGTTTTATCTTAAGTTTTGCATGTAAACTAGAGATGACAAAAAAACATATCTATAATGGGTCATCTCTTAGCCTTATCTTCAATAATTAGTTGTTTCTAAAAATATGGTGAGACAAATTGTGCTAAGAGATCATCTCTTGTCTTCTCTTAAATAAGAGAAGACAAGCCTTTTCTTATGATTTCTCTCTCCTCCACCTCATCATTTATTCTACGTGGCACCCTTAAGATAGAACCATTGTACATGCCCTAATTGATATGCCCTTTTCTTCAGAAATTTCCTAAAAGGCTATGTGTGAGCAGTGGTATTGAGCCTGATGAAGAATGGTATGTCATTTCAATGCGGAGAGAAGGCGCGTTCAGCGGGCGGCACTCTCAGTCGGCGTGCTGCTTCAATGCCGGCTCTAGTGAGTGGCCACGTCCGCTCTGGGCCGACATGAACGTGGTGCTGACCGCTTCGGGCGATAAAAGGGCACGGGCAAAGGAGGCGGTTTTGGGTGGGTTCGGTGTGTGTGACGCGGGCGTGGCAGC
>NC_057806.1:18571752-18719588 GCF_018294505.1 Triticum aestivum
GCAGGTTTCTGGGAAAAAAGATGTCTGGACTGCTTCGTGGATGGATAGGATACCGCGTTGGATGGCAAAACACGTCCGAACCATCCAGCTGGGGGCGGTTTGAGGATCAGTGTTGGAGATGCTGTAACTCTCCATGCTCATTAGTTTTCTCTTTGTAACCAGCCTAAGGCCATATCTAGTACCTTTGTTCAGGTCGAAAGCAGATTATCTTAGGCAGGACCTCAACAGGATTCATGTGGAAATACAAATTGTAGAAATAAGCTGAAAATTCTACCCTTATGATGTGCCATTCCTGCAGTGTTATTTGCTCAGCTGCTCACATCACTTGTAGCTTGTAGGCTACTCATGATCAATTTTCTGTTGCATCCATGCCCCTTCTGGCATCTGTGTGTGTCTGATAATATGCATGCCAGTGATAAAAAAAAATCAGTCTTACAACTTACACTGTTGATGGAGCAAGCAAGTTTACAACCCAGATTAATACATATTCCAGTATGTTTGGTCAGTCTGAAACCGGCGAAAAGTCTTTTCATATTTAACTGTATTCTCCGCTTTTCGTCACAAAGTCTCAGTTCTTCTACCAGAGCTAGCTGACTGAATGCGATGCAGTTCTTCTACCATCTCTAGCAACCCCCAACACGATATACGGACAACAAAAACACCACCAAAACATACGTAAAACTCAAGTCATCGCAGAAAAAAACTAAAATGAAACAACCGACCGCAGTAACATGCTAGAGAAAAAAAAAGACAATCCCATGAGTGAAGAAAGGTGCGGCAAAGTGTGCGTTAGCCTCTAGTATGATATGTAGTCCGCTTTTTTTACTTGACAAAATAGATTGGTAGGAACACAACTTGGCTCGCTTTTTCTCTTTGAGGATGGAGCATTAGCTGTTGGGATTTGTTTTTCATAAACTTTGTACTACAAAATTGCGTGTTTGATAGCTACATCACCTTGATGCAAAGGTCAAAAGATCAACAAAATTACACCTTTTGACAAAAAAAGGCAACTAAATGCAAGTTTATTCAAAGCTCTCACAGTCTTCGACCTACCTAAGGACCAAACATTCTATATGGTCAGTCATCCAGATAGCTTCTCGCTTGTATCCTCCCAGTAGTGTTGCCAATGTATTTGGCAACTGGTTACATGGGATTGATCACAGGTTTAGAACTCTTCTTAGTGTGGGAGCGTTTGCCGTTATCTGGTCGCTTTGATTATGTAGAAATGATAAGGTTTTTAATGATAAAAGTACTTCCCTGATGCAGGTTATCTATAGATGTACCGGGACTTTTTGTTTATGGTCCTTTTTACAACTCGTGGAGAATCGAGACCTGTTTACGGAGGTGTGTACACGATTGAAGGATACAGCAAGGGATACTTTTACCCAACATGGGTGGCAGCATGATCTTAGGATTGACTCACCTCCGCTTCAGGCGTTATACGGACCCTACATGTTTCTTTGTATTTCACCTTTTTATTTTTTGTCCGTGCGAGGCCGGGTGTAATACTTAAACCTTTTAAGTAATAAAGCGCCCCTTTTTGAAAATCTAAGGACCAAACTTATACAAAGGAACTCTCAGCTACTGTTATAGCTACCAGAGGGCTAGTGACTTCATATCACTGCCTACCAAACAAGTCTCTTATAAAGACAAAGACTTCCCTAAGCAAAGATGAGTACCTTGTTCATCATTTAGTTCGCCCTTAGAATTGTCCAATATCACTTCATGCCTTGTTTGCCATCTTTGCACACTAGGGATCCGAATTTGATGAGTATAGGCTTAGAAGGTATCAGGAATTACCAATGAATTACTGGAATTATAAGACATACCTTTTTTTCATTCTCTTCGTTGTTCATCTATGCCACTTCGACGTTAGACGTGACCATGGTGTGCATCATCACACCACCTAGCATGACCGCACACCCATGATCATGATGGGAAGCTGGAGATGTCCTGAAGATTTTGCTTGGTTTTTTTATCGAGGTTGTTTACTTCCTTGAGGATCATCCAGTGGTTTTATTTATACCAAATATTTAGGTAATACACATTGGTTTCCTGTATATATTTTCTGTTGTAGCTGACTAGAAGTTAGGGCAGATTATATTATCATCTTTGTTGACTAGCAAGTTGAACCTGATATGAAATGGAATGACTGTATTCTAGTCAGCTTGTCAATGAAATGGTCCACTGCAATTCATTCTTCATCAAGGATCCATTACATCTGGCTAGGTGTTCAAATAGTCTATTATGATTCCATCTTTTCTGTTGAGATTATCCACGGTCAGGCTCAGGTCCTGGATTTGTCCCCCCTTCACACACTCTAACTCCCCGCCATGTCCCTTTTTCTCTGTAACCAGCGTAAGGCTATATCTGCTTATCTAGTACCCTTCTTCAGATCGAAAGCAGATTGACCTCAACAGGATTTGTGTGGCAATACGAATTGCGAAAGTAAGCTTAAATACATGATCACATCACTTCTAGCTTGTAGGCTACTCCACATCAATTTTCTATCGGATCCATGCCCCTTCTGGCATCTATGTGTGTCTGATAGATATGCATACCGAGGACGAGATGTTTTCAGTGTGTGTTTACAGCTTACAGTGTCGATGGAGCAAGCAAGTTTCTAACCCAGATTAATACATATTCCAGTATGTATGGTCAGTCTGAAACCGGCAAAAAGTCTCGTCATCTTTAACATGAGTCTGAAACCCAAGAGCTGACTAACTGAATGCGACGCAGCGGACAGTGAGTTCGCATACTCACGTTCCAGATGATGGTGTGCGTATTAACTCCAATCCACAGAGCCAGATCTACAGAAAAAGCACAAGCAGAACGTTGATCAGAGTCATGCATAGGTAACTTTTCCGTTGGGAGGTCTCGTGCTGCAAAACTGAAGCTTGTATACCCCCAGAATTCTGTGTGGTGATCAGTGTTTCCTCATCTAGTATGTAGGAATATACTTCAAATACTCTAGACTGGATCTTGTACTATCCATATCCATTTTTGCGCCCTTTTTTACTCCGACTTTTCGTTTCAGCATCACATCCTCTCAAATACTTCTTTTGCTTGTGTTCGAAAATCGTCCTTCCGTAGGAAAAACTGGTCGTTTGCTTCAGAAGGTAAGGACTATAAACAAGCTTGACTTGGCCAGACTTTCCAAAAGCTAAAAAATTGTATAGGAAAGTAGACAAAAGGATAACCTTCTTTTTTCACAAGAACTGGCAGCTGCAGATACTACTTCTCAAAGCCAAAATGCATTAACTGGTACCTGGGCCGTGGTTAGCTCTCAGTAATGAATGGCCCTTTCAACACTTTACCAACTACCTCTGGAATTGCAAGCTCCTTAAAGTAGAACCTCAATATGATTGGCTGCACCTGCACTATCCAAATTTTCTTGATTTGGTTATTGTTGCCTGTCTATAAGAACTGTCTATAACAAGTTACGGCTCTTGCAACATCACAAACATGCTGCATGAGAGTGCTAGTCCCGTCTCCAATATGGCCGATAACTTGAAGAATATTCAGTATTGAAGGTTCTATGGTTGGCCATCTGCCTCCCTTTGGCCTACTCCGTCTCACCTTCCATCTTGATTGGCATATAGCGCACCCTTCCTCAATTGGCTTGGATACCTGATCACCCTGCAATATGGCCGACAACAAGAAAGATAAATCAGCTAACCATGTCACTGATGGACGAGGAGACAACAAACACGGCCATGGTGAAATCTACCAGGTAGAAGACACTGATCTTACCGTCATGAAAATTCTGTCTAGAAAATCGTAGGAGCTCCTTGTTCATCATTTCAAATAAGAGGCTAGGGTGAAAAACAGAGCATGAAAAGGTCCATGTTGTGCAGTATATAGCAAAACCCTAAACTATTTCCATATTTCCCATTCCAAGACAACATTATTCTATTTCATAAGTATTGCCAAGTATAAACAAAAGATTACATACGTACATACATGCTAACAGCTTACAAGGCAAGGACACCTTCAGAGTTTAATAGATGCGCCAAGTTACTTGGAATAGCGGGCCTGAGCGATGATTTTGCAAGATTTCTTCTTCAGTTCCACAGCTATTCCAGCGCGCAGAACCATGGCCTCGATATCAATCACTTCCTGCAAATGGCAACACATGGTGTCATAATTACTGCACAATCACGCGAACTTCAGAAGTGAAGCACTGACATGCTCAACAGTTCAACTTATGCGTCAACTTATACATGTTCATCCATGCAGTTTGGAATAAAAAATAGAAACTATAACTTGGTTTGGCACAAGCAAATGAAGCATTCTTAAGGGAACTATAAACAAGGGTCAAGCACTGTAACAGCATTCTTAACGGGAACTATAAACAAGGCTTAAGCACTTGTTTATTTCAACACAGAAGGGCATTAGATTAGATAATTTAACTGTATTATGTCATTTCTCTTGTTGTAACTAATAAACTAGGCTGAACTTACGTTCAGAGTTGCGCAGTAACTTCAGGCACAACGAGCAAGCAATACAATACAATTATGATAAAGTAGTTGTCCATGGGAATTATAATTGGAGAAACAAGAAAACATCCCATGCAAATTGATGGAGCAAAGGGAATACAATGCCGACGAACCACGAAGATATATTATTTCACACCCAACTCCAATCGGTAAGAAAACCACTAACATATCCTAAAACACAGCATCCAGGCAGGAGATGTTCATCTCTGGTGGTGAGCCCCTGGTTTTTGCCCCAGCTGTGTACAGGATAGCAGAATGTAGAAATACTTTGAATACTTTGAACTGAATCTTGTATATCCAATTTTGTGCTCTTGTCCTTTGATTTCAGTATCGCGTCCCCTGAAATACTTCTTTTACTCGTTACAAGAAACAGATGGTGAAATTCGAGGATGTTGACATGCACAAGAAACAGATGCTGGCGTCATTTAAGTGTCTTTGTCATTTCTTTTACAACAACCAAACCAAAGCATGCAACTGCAACAAACAATACTATCCTGTATTTTGTTAGAGTTATTATTGATGTCCTTTGGCCTTTCACATGTAGTCTCTTGGCATTCTCTTGTAACCTTTTGGCATCCTCATGTATGTGTATATATGTTGGCTTTGGCCTCCTGATAATACAAGTTGCTATTCTTAACATGGTATTAGAGCTCTAGGTATTTTTTTTTGTGCACGCGCAACTCGTGCTGCTCCCGATCCAATCTCCTCCACGGCCGCAGGTGTTCTCTTTCCTGCCGGCCCATGCTTTTCTTTTGCCTGCGTCCATCTCCACCTACAGCTAGGTAGCCACTGTGAATCGATTCAGCGCTAGTGTTGGATCTTGTTGGACTTGGTCCCAATCGATCCAGCCGCTGGTCTTCCTCCAAGTTCCACGCCGTTGCTGCCGTCCGCCGGCCTCGTCCGTGCCGCTGCTACCTTCTGCGGCACCACCGGCCGCCGGCCTCGTCCGTGCCGCTGCTACCTTCTGCGGCACCACCGGCCGCCGGTCCCATATGCGCCGCTGCTGCTGGCCGCCGGCCACCGGCCCCGTCTGCGCCGCTGCTGCCGGCCGCCGGCCTCGTCCGTGTCGCTGCTACCTTCTGCGGCACCACCGGCCGCCGGTCCCGTCTGCACCGCTGCTGCCGGCCGCCGGCCCCGTCCGCGCCGCTGCTGTCTTACGCGGTTGTCCGCGCTCGCTGTTGCCGTTTCACGTGCGGGTGTCTATTGCTTCAGATCGTGGTTATTCTCCTTTGGCTGGCTTTTCGTCTGATTGATCTGTTGGTAGTTCTGACCGGTCTTGTCCTGGCCAGTTGACTCTTGGGTGACCTTTGCTAATTCCAAAAAAAGACAAAAAAGGAGCACCATGTCTTCCGCATCATCTGGCTATGTCGCCACCCCGCGCTGTCAGGTGATATTCGATGGGGCTAACTATGCTGAGTTCGTTGACTTTATGCGCATTTACATGCGTGGCATTCGTCTTTGGGGTGTTCTATCCGACGAGGTCCCCTGTCCTCCGCGCCCAGTGCCTCCTGTGGCTCCTACGCCACCGCCGACACCACCGACTCCTGTCGCAGATGCTTCTGATGCTGATAGGGTTGCAGCCACGGTTGCTGTTGATGATGCGGCTGCTGCTTATGACCAGCAGGTCTTGGATTATTCGGATGCTCTTTCAGTTTACCGTGATGCTCTGGCTGCTTACACTCAGTGGTGCGATGATGATGCTCGTGCTGCGGCTGTCCTCACTGCCAGTGTTCTACCTCAGTTTGCTTCTGAGTTTATGGGCCTCAGTACTGTCTTTGAGAAGTGGTCTCATCTTCGCCAGCGCTATCAGCCCTCCGGTGATGCTCTCTACTTGTCTGTGGTCCGTCAAGAGCATGCTCTCCAGCAGGGAGACTCCACTATTGATGAGTTCTACACTCAGAGTTCTGTTATCTGGCGCCAGCTTGACTCCCTTCGCACTACTGTTTGTGGCACTTGCCCGTGTTGCCAGACTGTGAGATCAGACTTGGAGTTTCAGCGTGTCTATGAGTTCTTGTCACGGCTTCGTGGGGAGTTTGAGCCTCGACGTGCTCGGTTGTTTGCTCGTGCCCGTGTTCCTATTTCTGAGGTGCTTTCTGAGCTTCGTGCTGAGGAGACTCGCCTCCGTGGTGCTGGTTTGCTTCAGGTTCCCTTTGTGCTCGCTGCTCGAGCTGCTACTCCCCCAGTGTCTTCTCGCTCCAGTGCTCCGCCGCTAGTGCCCACTCCTCCGGGTAGTGAGGCCCGCTCTCGTGAAGGCCGATCTCGTCCTCGTACTCATTGTGACTACTGCAACAGGGATGGTCACCCTGAGTCTGACTGCTTCAAGAAGAAGAAGAAGCATGATATGCGTAATAGGGAGCACAATTCTTCTTTTGGGGCTCATGCTTCTTCCTCGACGTCGTCTACTATCTCCTTGACTGAGCAGGATATTGTGAAGCTCAAGCGTCTACTTGCTGCTTCAGGTTCTTCGACAGGTACTGCAGGCTCTGTGACTGGTGCTTCTAGTGCTGAGCAACCACAGTCTAAACAGTCAGGTACATCCCCATGGGTTCTGGATTCTGGAGCTTCATTTCATATGTCATCTGATTCTTCTGTCTTGTCCTCTCGTAGATCTCTCTATTTTCCTATTAATGTTCTTACTGCTGATGGTACTCCTCTTCCTGTTGCGAGTCAAGGCACTCTTGCCACATCTTCCTTTTATGTTCCAGATGTTCCTCATGTGCCTCGTCTTACCATGAACCTATTTTCTGTGCGACAGCTTACTGATTCTGGTTGTCGTGTCATTCTTGATATTGATTCTTGCACTATTCAGGATCGCCACACGAAGGCTCTGGTTGGGGCTGGCCCGCGCCACCATGATTCTCAAGGGCTTTGGGAGTTGGACTGGCTTAATGTTCCTTCTGCTACCACCACACTCGCCAGTCCATCTGCCTTCGTTGCTTCAGCTACCAGCTCCTTCCAGCAGTGGCATCATCGACTTGGTCACCTTTGTGGTTCTCGACTATCGTCTTTAGTTCGTCGTGGTCTTCTGGGGCCTGTCTCAGGAGATGTCTCCTTACAGTGTCAGGGTTGTAGGCTTGGTAAACAAGTTCAGTTACCTTATCCTACTAGTGAGTCGGTGTCTCAGCGCCCTTTTGATTTAGTACATTCAGATGTTTGGGGTCCGGCTCCCTTCTCTTCCAAAGGGGGCCATCGCTACTATATTATTTTTATAGATGATTTCTCTCGCTACACTTGGCTTTATTTCATGTCTTCTCGTAGCGAGGTACTCTCTATTTATAAGCGTTTTGCCGCCATGGTCAACACTCAGTTCTCTACACCTATTCGTGTGTTTCGTGCTGATTCTGCTGGCGAGTATATCTCCAAAATGTTGCGTGGTTTTCTTGCCGAGGAGGGTACTCTTACTCAGTTCTCTTGTCCCGGTGCTCACGCTCAGAATGGTGTGGCTGAGCGCAAGCATCGTCACCTTCTTGAGACAGCTCGTGCGATGATGATTGCCGCCTCTCTTCCACCTCATTTCTGGGCTGAGGCTGTCTCCACTGCCACATATCTCATAAACATTCAACCCTCATCTGCTTTACAGGGAGGTATTCCTCTAGAGCGTCTTTCTGATCATTCTCCTGATTATTCCGCTCTTCGGTTGTTTGGTTGTGTTTGTTATGTTCTCCTTGCCTCCCGAGAACGCACCAAACTAACCGCTCAGTCTGTCGAGTGTGTTTTTCTAGGCTATAGTGATGAGCATAAGGTTTATCGGTGTTGGGATCCTGTCGGTCGACGGATGCGTATTTCTAGGGATGTGACTTTTGATGAGTCTCGTCCATTCTACCCACGACCATCCTCTTCGACCTTTTCAGTAGAGGATATCTCTTTTCCCACGCTTCCTGATACACCTCACTCTATGCCTCATATTCCTACTCCTCCTTCTCGTCCCACTATTGCAGATCCGACACCGTCTTCTCCTTCCTTATTGCATGACAGTCCTCCTTCATCACCGATGTCTTCTCCATCTCCATCACCTCCAGTGCTTCCTTCTCATCCCACTTTTCCTTTTCATTATACCCATCGTCGACGTGTTATAGATGAATCTACTGACGTGCCATCTATTTCTCGCGCACCGTCTTCCTCATCCCAGCCGACTTATGGTCTTCGGGCTCGACCTTGCCCTCCTCCTGACCGCTATTCTCCTAGCCAATATGGCCTTTCGGTTGTACTTGAGCCTACCCTTATCGTGATGCTTTTGTTCATCCTGAATGATAGTTAGCGATGGCAGAGGAGATTGCCGCTCTTGAGCGCAACGGTACATGGGATCTGGTTTCTCTTCCTCCCCGTGTTCGTCCCATCACTTGTAAGTGGGTCTATAAAATTAAGACTCGCTCTGATGGTTCTCTTGAGCGTTATAAAGCTCGTCTTGTGGCTCGTGGCTTTCAGCAGGAGCATGGTCGTGATTATGATGAGACATTTGCTCCTGTGGCCCATATGACCACTGTCCGCACACTTCTCGCCGTGGCCTCTGTTCGCCATTGGTCTGTGTCACAGTTTGATGTTAAAAATGCCTTTCTTAATGGTGAGTTGCGTGAGGAGGTTTATATGCAGCCACCACCTGGGTATTCAGTTCCTGATGGCATGGTTTGTCGTCTTCGTCGCTCTCTCTATGGCCTTAAGCAAGCCTCCCGCGCTTGGTTTGAGCGTTTTGCCTCTGTGGTCACTGCTGCTGGTTTTTCACCCAGTGATCACGATCCAGCGTTGTTTGTCCACCTTTCTGCTCGTGGCCACACTCTTCTTCTTTTATATGTTGATGACATGATCATCACTGGCGACGATTCTGAGTACATTGCCTTTGTTAAGGCCCGTCTCAATGAGCAGTTCCTTATGTCTGATCTTGGTCCTCTTCATTACTTTCTTGGGATTGAGGTTTCCTCCACCTCTGGTGGCTTTTTTATTTCCCAAGAAAAGTATATCCAGGATCTTCTTACTCGTACGGCTCTTAGTGATGAGCGCACTGCTGAGACTCCTATGGAGCTCAATGTCCATCTTCGTGCTTCTGACGGTGAGCCCTTGTCTGATCCGACGCGTTATCGCCATCTTGTTGGGAGTCTTGTGTATCTTGCTGTCACTCGTCCGGACATCTCCTATCCTGTACATATTCTGAGTCAGTTTGTTTCTGCTCCCACTTCAGTTCACTATAGTCACCTTCTTCGTGTTCTACGATATCTTCGTGGCATGATCTCTCATCATCTCTTTTTTTCCCGTTCCAGCTCGTTACAGCTCCAGGCCTATTCGGATGCTACGTGGGCTAGTGATCATATGGATCGCTGTTCACTTTCTGCCTACTGTGTCTTTCTTGGTGGTTCTCTCATTTCCTGGAAGACGAAGAAACAGACTGCAGTTTCTCGTTCGAGTGGAGAGACCGAATTGCGAGCTATGGCTCTTCTGACAGCAGAGGTGACTTGGTTACGATGGTTACTGGAGGATTTTGGTGTTTCTGTTACTACACCTACCGCCCTCCTATCAGACAGCACAGGTGCTATCAGTATTGCGCGGGACCCCGTGAAGCATGAGCTTACCAAACACATTGGTGTGGATGCTTCTTATGTGCGTGTTGTTGTGCAGGATCATGTTGTTGCTCTTCAGTATGTGCCTTCTGAGTTACAGCTAGCGGACTTCTTCACGAAGGCTCAGACTAGAGCGTAACATGGATTTCACCTCTCCAAACTCCGTGTTGTGGACCCACCATGAATTTGAGGGGGGGTGTTAGAGTTATATTATTGATGTCCTTTGGCCTTTCACATTCTAGTCTCTTGGCATTCCCTTGTAGCCTTTTGGCATCCTCATAATACAAGTTGCTATTCTCAACATATTTAAATTGCACACATCCTCTTATCCATTATAGCTAAACTCACTCTGCCATTGATAATGCATATAAATATAGAATCTTTCTTTCTTTTCTCAATCGGCAGAGGATCCATGTACCATGAATCCATTAACAGCTTAGAGCATGAGTGGACCTGACTAGCTGAGGTGCGTGCTGCTAGTTTTATTGCTATGGTCATCAGAAACAAGCAAAGATGGAAGAAGAGAGCCTGGTGGGCCAACCGGCATCCTTGTGGGGAGGCTCGGTAGTGGAGCCTCGAACCTTAGCACGCTGGTGGCCTGCCTAATGGAAGGTCTCAGGCTCCGGTCATGGGCAGTGCACCAGAGCCCGACGATGATCGCGCATTCCATTTCCCGGACGTCGAACTCCCCGATCAGCCTTGAGTCCGCAGCGTCAAGGACCCTTCCCTGGCTGCACAACTCCGACACCCGTTTAGCCAGGTGGATCACACTGTCATCTGGCAGGACCACGACAGGCCTGCGTCCACAGGCTATCTCGAGTAGGACGACGCCAAAGCTGTAGATGTCTAACTCGGTGGTGGCCCTGCCTGTCACCATGCAGTCCGGGTCCATATACCCCATGGTGCCGGCGAGATCTGTCGTGTGCGACCCATGGCAATGGTCAACGAGCCTTGCGAGCCCGAAGTCGCCAAGTTTGGTGCTGAAGCACGTGTCCAGCATGATGTTGCTCGGCTTGATGTCCCGGTGCAATACACATTGCTCCCACTCTTGGTGCAAATACAGAAGCGCTGAGCTGATCCCCAACACTATCTCATGCCTGAGAATAGAAATAAATCCCATGCACACCATGTTTAACAACCAATAAAGGTTAAGCGATCCATAATATCCGGGCTTCCAAAAATGTCTGCATGAAAAGAAGTTACCTGACCGGCCACGTCAATACATCCTGCGTACTGTAAAGGTGACTGTCGAGACTGCCATTGGGCATCAGCTCATAGACAAGAAAGAGCTCGCCGCCATGGCACCAGCCAATGAGTTGCACGAGATTGCGGTGCTGAAGCCGGCTAATGGTCATCACCTCGGAGATATACTCCTTCCTCCCCTGTTTTGAACTCATGGTTTTCACTTTCAGTGAGATTCCGGTGAAATTCACTGAATTTCAGTACTTTCAGTAGACACTGAAATATTACGTTTCAGCCAAAATATTTCAGCAGTTTCAGTACAACACAACAATTCAAATATTTTTCAAAATATGTTTTCAATTTTTCAAAATTTTAATTGAATTTGAGTGAATATTTCAGTCATTTGGCTGAAATGGAAACTGAAATCACTGAAATTCACTGAATTTCACTGATTTCGGTTGGTGCTGAAATTTTTCTGAAACTGAAATTGAGAACCATGTTTGAACTCTTGGACACTCTTTTTATTGCCACATCAAGCTTCGAGTCCTTGACGAATCCTTTGTATACAGAATCAAAACCTCCTTCTCCGAGCTTTCTGCTGTTTGAGAAGTTACCCGTGGCCGTGGCCAGTTCATTATAGCGAAATCGCTTGGGTCCTCCTGTCCCTTTCCTGAAATCGTTCGCCATTGCCTCATCATCGAACAAGTCTTCTTCCATCTCCTCAATCCTTTTATCCCGCCGATGCATGATGAACCATACCTAGGTGCCTAGGCCGATCAACAACAAGGCTGAACCAGCAGCCGCACACATGCCAATGATCAGTTGCCGTTTTCTACGCTTTGAGCTCCGCGAAATTGATGCAGCTCCTGATACAAACGCATGACTTAATTTGTTGCCTATATGCAACACATGCGCGAATCTAATCTTATAAAGGGAAGGGGAAATACTGAACCTGGAGGAGCGGTGGTGATCTCCATCGGATCCGTGCTGTATCTCACATAGCAGCTGTACCCCTTGAAGCTACCAGCAGTGCTGTTAGGAACAGATATCGTCACCCACCTGTGCGCGTCATCTACACACTTGATGCACTCACTGGGTGCCAAGTCCCTCGAGCACTGCACCAGTCCATACATCGCCTGTGAGTTGATCTGCGGATCCGTGTACGTCTCGTTCCCGTACGCGAACCGCAGTGATGATCCAGCCGCCTCCAACGACAGGCGGTTTATCAGCTTCCCCCGTGCTGTATTCATACGATCCATGTCATGGGCGTAGATACTACTGTCGTTCCCCACACTTGAGTTTTCGGACAGGTCGGCAACGGAGAAGAAAGACTCGTTTGAGTGACGCATGCATCATAAAATGCACCTGCCATCAAGGTGTAAGGACATGCGACACTCACGAAGTAGGGTAGACAAACAGCTCTCGCACTTGGACCGGTTGAAGTCGACATAGCACATTTTTTTTTTCAAAAAGGGGGGCACCCCGGCCTCTGCATCAGAACGATGCATACGGCCAACTTATTATAAATAAAAAGTTGTTTATAATACCTCGTCAAAGTTGGACCGGTTAAAGTCGACATAGCACATGACAAGGCCAAATACCTCGTCCGGCAGGGTGCCGTCACTACCTTGCAAGAATCCGTGATTTTTCATGGCACCATCATGAAGCCTGTGGGCGAGAGACTGAGCATTTGACTGGCGCTGCTCCAAGCTGGAGCTGCATATCGACGACGGATGCGGCTGGATGGACGAGTGCAGGGCGGTGGAGCTGTCTGACGCCATGGTGGCGTCGACGGCAGCGAGACCAGGCAAGATATAGATGCAGCAGTACAACACTGAAGATGGATTGGCGGCAGGTGGCTGCGGCGACCTTATACCCGGCAGGGTCCCGGTTGAGGAGTGCGCCGGACTGGTAGGTACCCCATACCCGGCAGGCGTCCTGTTTGGGACTTCAGGTCTTCGATGTTAGGTTTGGATGCGAGGTTTGTTTGGTATTAGGCCCAGACTATCAGCGCCCCTTCATCAACTGGTTAGGAGTAGCGACGGATGTTGCCTAGACGGTGGCTTTAGTATTACTGTTGTATGACTTTGTAAGGTCTTGTGTGAATAATTAATAAAATGGCTGCATGCATCGTCCAGATGCAGAGGCCGGGGGTCCTCCTCCTTTTCTTAAAAATGTGGTCTTGCTCGTCAGCAGTTGTGCTATGAGAGATTATGATGGTGGTCATGAGGAACATGGTAAGGAGATAAGCTGCCCAAGGATCCACCTTTCCATGGTGTCTAGACCTGATGAACAGGAGGTAGAGATGTTGGCCTAAAGCATGCATTCGTGCAGGACAAAACCATAGTAAACATGACGGCATATATATAGCTACTAATCTGACATCTACCTGAACGAACTGAAGTAAGCAGTGACACAATTTAAGCATGGAATCAATGACAACATCAAAGAGATATGTAAGAGGATTTTACGATGCCATGACGGCCGAGTCCACACCACCACCACCACCACAACAACAACAACAAACAAGGAGGACCCTGCTACCTGCCATGGAATTAACTACTACACAAGGGACTCCACTTTCCAAGGACAGCTGGGTTGCCTAAATTCTAACGATCAGAGAGGCCAGATAATGTCTTTTTACGTTGTAGCAACAGCTGGACGGAGGCAACAGATGATATGAAAACAAATTTTTTATTAGTATTTTCTGGAGCAGAGGCAGAATATTCACCCCGATTTCATTCAATAGTTAAGGAGAAGAGCTCATAACATATATAAACAACAAAAGCCAAACAAAAGGCTGGTAGAAAACAGAATATTTCTTACCTAGGATAATAAACTCTCTGAGACCATAGCCATGGCAAAACTGGTTCTTGAAAGAGCCTCAAATAGCAATTTTCCAGACGGAAGATCTGTTCTTAGCATACAATAATTCTGCTGAAATTTTCTTCTAGATAACTGGTTGAAGAACAAGTCAATGGGAGGACAGGATAGCAGAGGGTTGTCTCATACACTACACATATCATGTATCAGTCTGAATACCTATAATTCTGATTGGTATAACTAGACTTTTAGTGGAAAACAGAGGTAGTTTAAATGTCAGATATGCTAGGAATTGTCGGTTTGAGAAAGATGGCTTACGACATCAGAGACTCACACCAGGCTCGCAGTTATGGAGATCATCTTGTTTCAAAATTTCCTCAGAGGTTTTTGCTTTCAGCCTTTGGTAATCAGATTTATATGTTCACGGTGCCTTTGTCAGGTAGTATTGCTCTTTGGGATACATAATTCTATTGATTTTATTTCTGCAACAAAGCATGCAAAGGTCCTTGTAATGTCCTAACATCATGTAACAAAATACTGAACTAGTTTTTATATTTTCCATTCCAAGATAGCATTATTCTATTTCATAAAGATTGCCAAGTATAAACAAGGTCAATTACATACAGGCTTACAACTTACATGGCAGGGTCGCCTTCAGTCTACTAGATGCACCAATATACTTGGAATAGCGGGCCTGAGCGATGATTCTGCCAGATTTTTTCTTCAGTTCCGCAGTAGCCACTCCTACTGCTTTTACGGCGCGCACCTTGGCTCCGATATCAATCTCTACCTGCAAATGGCAACATACACTGTTATAATTACTATACAATTGCAAGAACTTCAGAAGTGAAGCACTGGCAACTCAAATTTTGCGTCAGGATTGGCATGGTCATCCATGCACTTTGGAAAAAAAGACCAGCAACTATATCTTGATCAGGCTTAAGCACTAGAGCATTCTTAATGAGAATGGAGTATAAACTAAACAAATCTTGATATATGAACATGATTTGCCACGTAAACAATGATTTATTATCTTCAGTGGCATCTCTACCTAGTGGTAGCAGAGTGGAGTACAATTGTGTGAATCTACAAACTATTGGCTCTGTATGTGAATATAAGCAAAACCGGGCACACCGTCAGATATCAAACATATCTTCAACACATGGGGCATTAGAGACAATGTTATTGCATGAGCTCATTCCTCTGTAATAATAAACTACAATGAATTAACGTTCAGAGTTGGAAAATAGCCTTTTAAGATGTGAATTGATCGAGCAAAGGGATGTTGAAGAACCAAAATGTATTCACACTCAATTCGGTACGAAAGTCACTCACATTCGAAAATGCAGCATCCAGGTAGGAGACGTTTATCCCTAGTGGCAAGCCCCTGGTTTGTGCCACAGTGGTGTAGAAGACAGCAGAGCCCACCAAGTCAAGCAGCGACCCTGTCGCGCCGCCGTGCAGGAAGTTGCCCGAGTTCTGTGATTGCCCACCAACACAACCATCAACAAAGATGCAGCAACTCAGCAGCAATCAGCAGAATGCAGTAAGCAAGTTTTTTTTTCAGTGAACAATTAGATGATGGAATGGAACTGTGCAGTCATTCTGTAAATTAAGTTCCACAGCTACAGAACCATGGGAAGGTACAAAAATATGTCTAAAGAAATTCTAATGGAAGCACTTACTGCAATAGATAGTAGATTGGGAAATGAAATTTGCTTGGGTTGGGTGCCAGCAGATACTAATATTTTTTGTGAAGAGATGTAAACTGAAATAGTATAATAGTGGAGTAGATGTGAAACTGAATTATTCTTTGGTTGGGTAACAATACTGTATAATAATTAGGAAGCATGGAGCAGGGATTCAGCAGGGAAGGGGATGCCGCAGAGCACGAAGGCGTCGTAGAACCCGGAGGTCAGCGCGTCCACCTGCTCTGCCGGCCGCCCCCTCCTCCAGCAGCCGGCGAGTCTTCTCCAGAGCCGCCGGCCGGCCGATCTGAGAGAGGTGAACGGAGGATGCGGGACTTCCTTTCCGTGTGGGCCCCGAGGCTTTGTTTTTTTACGTTGTACTCCTTCTGTATGGACCGAGAGGGTTAACTGGCACATGAGTTTTCATGACTTTTTTCAGGGGACGCGTCTAGCCGGCGTCCAGCCGCCCAATATGATTAGCGAGCGGCCGGTTATTTAAGGAAATTTTTTGCCCCTTCTTCTAATTAGAAAATCTTTTTCGTCTAATCCATTTTTCAGCAACATATTAAATAGCAACACAGCCATATCTTTTGGTGTATGCACTTTGTTCTTCTATGCATTTATTTATGGTTTCAGAATTTTAAAAAGGCATAACTTTTAGTCCGCACATCAGAATTGCGATCTGTTTTCACAGTTGGAATCTTCACGACATGTTCTTCAAAACTAGATCCCGCATGGGTATGTTTCGACGAACTAGTCTTCCTGTCAACTAAACATCAATATGTATGCAACTAGACTACATGTCATGCCAACTGAGCATATGTGTGTGCCAATAGTCTTTCTGTCAACTAAATATCAATGTGTGTGCAACTAGACTGCATTTCTTTGCCAACCGAGCATATGTGTGTGCCAATAGTCCTGCCAACTAAACATCAATGTGTGTGCAACTAGACTACATTGCCGCGTCAACTGAGCATATATATGTGTAACTAGTCCTGTCAACTAAATATCAATGTGTGTGCAACTAGACTATATTGCGGCATCAATTACGCATATGTATGTGCAGTGTTCTGTCAACTAAACATCAATATGTGTGTAATTAGACTAAATTACAAGTCAACTGAGCATATGTGTGTGCAACTAGTCCTTCTGGCAACTAATCATTAATGTGTGTGCAACTAGACTATATTATAAGCCAACTAAAGCATCAATGTGTGTACAATTAGAATAAATTACAAGCCAACTGATTTTAAAAAAAAGTTGCACCATATAGTATTAAAGTTGCACAATGCAGTATTTTAGTTGCACAATATAGCACCAAAGTTGGCATCAAAAAAATTTCGTCGAAACATATCCACGTGGAATCTAGTTTCAAAGATCTCGTCGCGATGAATCCAATGGTGAAAACAGGACTGAATTCTGACATGTGGTTTAAAAGATACGGCTTTAAAACAATTTAAAATCCCGAAATAAAAGTACGTGATCTGTTTTCTCTAACTGATGGGACTAGTGTGAACAAATTTAATGCCAGCACCAACATGCGCTACGAGACAAAAAAAATACACATGCATATGTGTGACAGAGCGGCCGTTCCATATGTCCAAATAGCGCGCACGCACTTTTTAGTTTTCAGGTTTTTCAAGTACCAAAATTTACGTACAATACCACATTTGATACTCCTACAAGACAACATAAATTAACAAGGTGACATTATGGTCACCCAAAATACACTGCAAGACACCAGTCCTGCTATAACACTCTACTCTCCTTAAAAGGACTCCGAACACCTAACACCAGCTACTTTTCAATCAATGCATCCCCGTTCTCCATTGAGCTACACTGCCGAACACTCTGGCATTTCTTTGTTTACACATATTCCAACGTACAAGTATAACCAATGAATCAAACCCTTTCCTCTCGCCTTCCGGATCCCTTTCCTAGCTGAGAGCCACCATGTTTCCGACGAGTCTTATGAGGAGGGGTTGGGGGCCGTCGGCTGAAACTCTAGGAAAGACTTAAAAAAGAGGAGGAAACACCCCCGGTCTCTGCATCTGGGAGATGCATGCGGCCATATTATTTATTATTCACAAAGATCTTACAAAGAAATACAACAGTAAGTCCGAGGTCACCATCTAGACGACATCTGTCGCTACTCCTATCCTCTTGATGAAGGTGTGTCAAATATCCGGGCCAAATACCAAACAGACATCGCACAAAAGCCTAACATCTAACGCCGGATGCCCCATCCAAAGCCACATAGGCGGGACTGGGTAACACTCCGGTCCGGCGCACTCTCAGTGAGTACCACACGCACAAGTTGCAAAGGGCCGCCACCTCCGTCTTCCCTCAACCCATCCTCAAAGCATGTAATGACGTATCGACCTTGTCAGGCCTATCTGCCATCGACGCCACCACGACGCCAGACAACATCGACCTCCTGCGTTGTCCATCGCCACACATCTGACGCCAAGCCTCCACTGCTCCATGCCGCCGAGAACCACCACCATGAATATGTAGAAATAAACACCGCTCCACCGAAGAAGCCATCCGCTGGTCCCTCGAGCCCGAGTGCAACTCCAAGAATGCCGCCCCCAAGAGGGTAACGACACATGAATGCCGCCGTCATCCGATCAGCCGATCTAGGATTTCCCCCGGAGGTACTGGGTGGGGTTGGGAGCTTCACCTTGATGATGCCTTCATGAAGGAAACAATTATAAGGGCATCGTCATCATCGGCTCCGGCCAACAACCGAAGACCAAGTTTTCACCCGGATCCGTCCCAAGAAATCCACCCGACAACATGTGCAGTATCTCGACTGCCTTCAAAGCCCCAGATCTAGCCGCCTAGATCCGGCGACCAACCGCCACGGCAGTGCCACCATAGGAGCCCTGGCGCACCGGCCACTGCCTGAATGCGCCACCACTGGAGCCTGGGAGGAGGGCTCCCACCCCACCTCGCCAAACTGCAAGAGCCGCCGAGATGGACCCCGCACACTCATCATCATATCTGATCTGAACCAATCCGCGGCAAAACCACGAGATCGGCGATGCAAATCCGCTTTGGATAGGGATAGCACCACACCATGCCGCCGCGGGAAGCCCGAGCTTCACCCGCCGCCACCTTCCAGGGCCGCCGCCCGGGGATCTAGCCTCCGCCGATAGGCCGAGCCGCTGGCCACCGCAACTAAGGCCGCCATAACCCCACTAGCCCATCGAACGGCAGGTGCCACCAGATCTTCCTCGGAGTCCAGCAGCTCCACCGCCCCCGCCCAGCACCAAGCTGTCACCTTGCGCCGTCGCCTAAGACGCCGCGACGCAGATTAGGGGAAAGCGTCCCGGCGCCATGGGTGACCCGCCTCACCGATCTGGCGTGGGAGGGAAGAGAAGAGAGCCTCCTCCGCCGCCATCAGCCGCCTGGGGCTTCACCCGGTGACCTCCTCTAGCGGCGGCGGAGGGGAAGGGAAGGATGGACGTGCCCGGCGGCGGGCGCTAGGGTTTCCACCCGAGCCACCCTAGCGGGAGGGCTACACGGGGGCGGATGAGATTAGTACGGCTTGCGCCATACAGTTCGTGCGGAGACGCAATGGATGAGAATACGATCAATGGTATCCTCCTCCTGAAGGGAAACATAACATTTTTACATGAGCCTTCAGGCCATGCCTGACACGTCAGTCGGAGGTCTGTTACCTATGCTACAAAGCCAAGCCAGCAAACAAATTACACTTGAAGGGTGCCCAATAGCCCCAAGTGCAAGAGGTTGCAAGGAAACAAGTATTGCCCTCACACAGAACACAGTAAACTGATTGCGCCGATACACGACCCTGCTATAACACTCTACTCCCCTTCAAAAGACTCCAAACACCTAGCACCAACCACTCTCAACAATCAACAGTATGTGCCAATACACGACCATTGCCATCTACTACCTCCGTTCCAAAATATATGACGTTAGCCTGCCAAAACATCATATATTTGGGAACGGAGGTGGTAAAGGCAGCAGACATTGTCGAGTCTCTCTGCACAGTATGCACTGCATTGCCATAGCTGATCATATTTGCATTACCTGAATGACCTACAACATTGGCTGAAACCCATCATGAGTCAATCAAGATCTCATGCAAAAAGATCTCCTGTTGGCAACTTGCATGCTCACGTGATACGGAACCAGGGGCAATGCCACATACCGAGTACCCTTGAATCCATATGTCCCTCCAAAACATCACAATGCACCCATCTCCTAGAGTATTTTGCACAAGGCTGTCAAAGGCCCTCTTAGCCGTGTCATCCTTAAAGCATAGGCAATCGTTGCCATGGTCGCTCGGTTCTACCCAACAATTCCCACCTGTATCGAAGAGAAACACCTTTGAAATTCATGTTTTTAACAACTAATCATCCATACATTTTAGGCTTGCACACATTGTCCCATGCCACCAGACACATCTCGAAGGAATCATTGAGTGAAAAGGGAGCAAAGAATGACAAAAGACGAGACCCTACTAGTATTCACTCTTGTAGTTTCCTCTTCCTCGAGTCACGAATAATCCAGCTAAAGTAATAGAAAAATTTCAATCATTTCGATTTGTTCGAGGGGATAAAAAATAGGTACGAGCGAACCTTCTGTTTAATCCTAAAAATAAGTTCTTTCAGTTTCGATTAGATCCTTTTTTTCTTCCGGAGATCAGAGCCAGACAAAGATAAGACTCCACGGCGGCACGATCAGGATGATCCAAATGGGTCAAAAATGAGTCAAAACTTGTAAAAGACCTTCCCAGTCCTCTCGTACTAGGGAAAAGTCATGTCAATGCTCTAATGCCCACATCGGATATGGACCGATCTGTCTCACGACATTCTGAACCCAGCTCACGTACCAAGCCAACCCAAAGATTAGCTATCCATATAACTAAATTAACCAAATCAACAATTTTGTATTTGTAAATGATGTGAGTCAAAGTTAAAAACTTTGATGGGTCTTTTCTATATGGGTTGCCCAGGACTAGAACTTCATATTATGCCTTGAAGAGGACTCGAACGTCCATGCTCTTCAGGACAAGATTTCGAGTCTCGCCCTCTATCTTGCTGAGAGGAAACAAAAGCTCTTTTTCCCTGTTGGGTAATTAATCATTCAATCAAGTCTTAAATGGGCCCCTCTAAAGTTTGAGGCAAATGAATGCATTTTTGTTCGTCGATTGATCTCATTCGCACAGGTCGCACAGAAAGCTCTCAACTATTTCTTCATTTCCTCAAACACCCAAGCATGGGCATCCATGACTAGAAGATGGTGCACAAGTCTAGCAGAAAGGATGCCCTTGACTAGGACTAGCCGCGCAGACCTTTGGATGAGGCCCTCCTGCCAGGCAGGAATGACAACACACACTTGATCAAGCATCATCTTCCACTGGTTCTTAGTCAAAGGGTTGATCTCAAGATGAAGCCCAAGATATTTGCACGGGCAAGTGTCGATGTCACATCCAAGGATCTCACTCACCGCTGCTTGTCCAGGTTAGGTTTTATAATCACGATCGCCATTGACTTGTGCAATAGTTGACCTGCAAGCCAAATGCCTCTCCAAAGACCTGCAACGCCTGTTTAATGAACCAATGATTAAGGGCCAAAGGTCTGGGTGAACACCACAACATCATTGACAGATATAGATAATGGTTTGAAAGTGCAACTATCCCTGGGTGGTTTTGGTAATTCCTAACAACATATAGCTCATTGAGCTAATGCTACTTCAAGATAAACATTTCAGGAAAGCTCAATGATTGGCATGGCATGGATGAGAAATGTGGACCCCTCAAAATGCTAAGGACAGAGGATTGGCTCAAGCTCAAAGCTCAAGACTCTACATTTTTTTCATTTTAAGTGATCCAAGATCACATTGAGTCCATAGGAAAAACCAATACTATCAAGAGGGGGTGAGGTGTTGCTTAATGAGTTTCTTGCTCAAAGTGCTTAGTGATATGCTCCAAAAACCCTCAACTACTTTCTCACATCCACATATGTCCCAAACCAAAAGTCAAACTCGGCCCCACCGAATCTGTCTATCCGGCGCCACCGAGTTCAGTTGACATAGCCACTGCCAGAAACCCTAGTCTTTTCGGTCTTACCGGTAGGGATCTCGGTCTCACGGAGATGGGATTGTAATCTCTTTGTTTCCCTTCGTAACGTTTCGGTCAAACCGAGATGAGTGATCGGTCCCACCAAGATTACAATGCAAACTCTCTGTTTCCCTTTCGTAACGTTTCGGTACAATCGAGATGAGCGAATCGGTCCCACCGAGTTTGCCTGACCAACTCTCTGTTTGTCTATAACCAAAATAGGTCCCACCGAGTTTGTGTAATTGGTCTCACCAAGATTACGTTATGCTCTAACCCTAACGAAATCGGTCTCACCGAGTTGACATGTCGGTCCCACTGAAAATCCTAACGGTCACATAATGAACTAAATTGGTCTGACCGAGTTTCACGATTCGGTCCCACCGAGTTTGGTAAATTGTGTGTAACAGTTAGATTTTGTGTGGAGGCTATATATACAACTCCACCCACTCTTCATTCATGGAGAGAGCCATCAGAACATGCCTACACTTCCAACATACTTTTTCTGAGAGAGAACCACCTACACTTGTGTTGAGGTCAAGATATTCCATTCCAACCACATAAATCTTGATCTCTAGCCTTCCCCAAGTTGCCTTCCACTCAAATCATCTTTCCACCAAATCCTATCCTATGAAAGAGAGTTGAGTGTTGGAGAGACTATCATTTGAAGCACAAGAGTAAGGAGTTCATCATCACCAAACCATTTGTTACCTCTTGGAGAGTGGTGTCTCCTAGATTGGTTAGGTGTCACTTGGGAGCCTCCGTCAAGATTGTGGAGTTGAACCAAGGAGTTTGTAAGGGAAAGGAGATCGCCTACTTCGCGAAGATCTACCCTAGTGAGGCAAGTCCTTTGTGGGTGACGGACATGGTGGGATAGACAAGGTTGCTTCTTCGTGGACCCTTCGTGGGTGGAGCCCTCCATGGACTCGCGCAACCGTTACCCTTCATGGGTTGAAGTCTCCATCAACATGGATGTACGATAGCACCACCTATCGGAACCACACCATAAATCTTCGTGTCTACATTGCGTTTGCTCCCTCCAAACTCCTCCCTTTACCTTCATATGCTATTGTTTTACTTTCCGCTGCTATACTATTAGAATTGCATGTGTAGGTTGTTTGCTTGACTTGTGCAAAGTTGCTAAAATCTGCCAGGAACTAAAATTGGGAAAAGGCTAGATTTTTATTTGGTCAAGTAGTCTAATCACCCCCCCTCTAGACATACTTTCGATCCTACAAGTGGTATCAGAGCTTTGGTCTCCATTTGCTTTAATTTACATAGCTTTTGGTGGTCATAGCCTTGGTTTCACAACCTAAGAGAGTATGAAATCTAGCGAGGGAAATTACCACTGTAGAGGTCCTTACTTTGATGGTACTAATTTTGCTAGTTGGAAGCATACGATGAAAATGCATATTCTTGGACATAACCCCGCCATTTGGGCTATTATGTGTATTGGCTTGCAAGGTGAATTCTTAGATGAGAGAGCACCGAACTGTGAAGCTACCGCGGAAGAGTTGAAGATGCTGCAATACAATGCTCAAGCTTGTGATATTCTCTTCAACGGATTGTGCCCCGAAGAATTCAACAAAATCAGCCGTCTTGAGAATGCAAAGGAAATTTGGGATACTTTGATTGATATGCACGAAGGTACCGACTCCATCAAGGAATCCAAATTGGATGTGCTTCAAAGTCAACTTGACAAGTTCAAAATGAAGGATGGTCAAGGTGTCACTGAAATGTACTCTATGCTTTCTCTCATTACAAATGAGATTGCCGACTTAGGAAGTGAAGAGATGACCGATAGATTCATCATCAAGAAGATCCTAAGAGCCTTGGATGGAAAATATGATACCGTGTGCACATTGATCCAAATGATGCCCAACTACAAAGATCTCAAGCCAGCGGAAGTCATTGGAAGAATTGTTGCTCATGAGATGTCACTCAAGGATAAGGAAGAGCTCCACAACAAGTCAAGTGGTGCCTACAAAGCCTCATGTGATGCCCCCACATCATCAAATGAGAAGCAAACCTTCAATGAAGAATTGAGCCTAATGGTGAAGAACTTCAACAAGTTCTATAAGAGTAGAAGCAAGGAAAGAAGTTCCAAGTCAAGGTCCTACAATGACAAAAGATCTTCTAGTCGTGAGCGTAACCGCTACAATTGTGGAAGACCCGGACACTATTCAAATGAGTGTACGGCTCCTTACAAAAGAAGAAAAGATTCTCCCAAAAGAAGAAGTAGGAGAGAAGAATCACCGCCAAGAGAGAGAAGGAGTAGAGATGATCGTTATGAAAGAAGACCCTCTCGGAGAAGCAAGGATTCGGAGAAGAAGGACAAATCATCAAAGAGCTACACAAAAAGAAGACATCAAGCTCATGTTGGTGAATGGGTATCCGGCTCCGACTCCGACAATCACTCCGACTCCGAATATACTCAAGATGAAGGTGTTGCCGGTCTAGCACTTGTGTCAACCGACTCCTACGACATATTTGACCCACCAAATGAAGGAATTGAAAGATGCTTCATGGCTAAAGGTCCAAAGGTAACACACCCCGAGTATGTTGATTTCAATAGTGATGAAGATGACTTGCTAGGAGATGATGATTTACTTGTTGACAACTCTAGTTATGAAAACTATGATGAACTTGCTATTAATCATAATAATCAAGATAAAACGAATGACAATGATAATAAGAAGATTGAGCGACTAACTAAAGAACTAACCACTCTTAACTTAGCTCATGAAACTACCTTGGAAAATCATCGAGAACTTTTAAAGACTCATGAGAAGCTACACTTTGAAAAACTCAACCTTGAGCAAGAGCATGAGTTCTTAAAAGCAATCATGATGATCTTTGCAAGAAAAGTTCTTCTTATATTGCCAAGCGTTTACTCTTGTCTACTTACATGCCACAAGTTAAAACTAGCAACAAGAGTAAGAAAGATTCTTCTTCTAGCAGTAACAACAATCATGCTAAATACAACATTGTTGCTTCTAGTAGTTCTGTTGATTCCACTAATGATTCTCTTAGCCAAGTTACACTTGAGCAAGAAAACAACTTATTGAAGGGAATTATAGATAAAGGTGTTTACAAGAGCCTTGCCGAGAGTAAGAAATTTGATGAAATTGTACGCAAGCAAGGAAGACACCGGAACAATCAAGGTGTAGGTTTTGAGCGAAGTTCAATGCCAATGGAGTTGAGTGGGAAGAAGATCAATACCCCAAGACGAAGTTTGTTCCTCAACAAGAGAAGTATGATCCTACTTCTTTCCAAGGAACACAGGCTCAAGATGATCTTCCACCGCAAGACTACAAGCTAAAAGGCAAGGACATGCTTCAAGAGGAGATTGATGCATTTGAAGAAGCACCTAAGGTCTTGGTCAGGTGGATTCCCAAGACTACATCAAGTTCTACTTCATCAAGTATGACTACAACTCCAAGGATTCCCATAAAGATGGTGTGGATCCTGAAGAAGAAGAACTAGAGAGTTCTTGAGGGTGACTTCGCCAACATACTTCACTCATATCATTTTGGCGAGGACAAGTGCAAACAACTTCCATATCTTGCAGTAGTTCAAGGAGTCACAAACCCTCTTGTTGGTAAGACAAGGGACAAGGTAACCTAATGCTTTCATGGACATCATCCTATGTAAACATCACTCTATGTCTATGGATATCCTTGTTTGTTCCTTGTGGGACTAACCCGTGTAGGTATTGAAAGTGCAACTCACTCCAAAGGATTGCTCCAAAAGATCTACATCAACATTGAGCATCTACATCTTCAACACCTACATGAAGTCATCATCGACAAAACTCAATGTTAGTTCATCCCCCTTAGGGGGGATATCACATCTAGGGGGAGCTTTACTCCAATCAATTGAGCTAAAACAACTCTAATTGTGTGAACACAACAATGCTTTATGTAAAAGTGGCAACCCCACTTGTGCTTAAAAGATTAGTATGACCTACGATCAAATGTTCTCATTTGACTCCTAAGTCAATATACTCATATATAGATGACCTAGTCATCGCCAAATTGCTTGGTAGATGCTAGAGTGATTGTGCATGCTTTGTCACATATTTCATTTGCCATCTTATTGTGTGAGCATGTTGGATGCATATTTTACTCATTCGAGGACATCTATTTGTTGCTTTGATTGTTTGGCTTTTTTTTCTCTTTTGCCAAATGGATGGACAAGAATGCCTAAGAACTCCCTCTAGTTATCTATGCTTTCCTCGTCTCAAACTCTATTCATGCTACATCACAAAGTTTGATAAAGTCAGATTCGAACCACTCTATGTGAGGAGCACTCGGAGTCCCCGATTTGTCATAGAGTTAAACTTCCAAAACCTCTTTGTGCATTTCGGTATGACCGAGTCATCCATTTCGGTCACATCGAGATCACTAAGTTGATCTAGGTTTTCAATCTCGGTGCAACCGATTAGAACGTTTCAGTCACACCGAGTTGCAGTAACCGCTTGCAGTTCTGCATCTCGATGCCACCGAGTTGTGCCACTCGGTCACACCGATAGGGTTAGGTTATATATACTGACGGGTCAAATTTTATTGATTTTCTTTCTGCAACAAGCATGCAAAGGTCCTTGTAATGTCCTAACATCATGTAACAAAATACTGAACTAGTTTTTATATTTTCCATTCCAAGATAGCATTATTCTATTTCATAAAGATTGCCAAGTATAAACAAGGTCAATTACATACAGGCTTACAACTTACATGGCAGGGTCGCCTTCAATCTACTAGATGCACCAATATACTTGGAATAGCGGGCCTGAGCGATGATTCTGCCAGATTTTTTCTTCAGTTCCGCAGTAGCCACTCCTACTGCTTTTACGGCGCGCACCTTGGCTCCGATATCAATCTCTACCTGCAAATGGCAACATACACTGTTATAATTACTGTACAATTGCAAGAACTTCAGAAGTGAAGCACTGACAACTCAAATTTTGCGTCAGGATTGGCATGGTCATCCATGCACTTTGGAAAAAAAGACCAGCAACTATGTCTTGATCAGGCTTAAGCACTAGAGCATTCTTAATGAGAATGGAGTATAAACTAAACATATCTTGATATACGAACATGATTTGCCACGTAAACAATGATTTATTATCTTCAGTGGCATCTCTACCTAGTGGTAGCAGAGTGGAGTACAATTGTGTGAATCTACAAACTATTGGCTCTGTATGTGAATATAAGAAAAACCGGGCACACCGTCAGATATCAAACATATCTTCAACACATGGGGCATTAGAGATAATGTTATCGCATGAGCTCATTCCTCTGTGATAATAAACTACAATGAATTAACGTTCAAAGTTGGAAAATAGTCTTTTAAGATGTGAATTGATCGAGCAAAGGGATGTTGAAGAACCAAAATGTATTCACACTCAATTCGGTACGAAAGTCACTCACATTCGAAAATGCAGCATCCAGGTAGGAGACGTTTATCCCTAGTGGCAAGCCCCTGGTTTGTGCCACAATGGTGTAGAAGACAGCAGAGCCCACCAAGTCAAGAAGCGACCCTGTCGCGCCGCCGTGCAGGAAGTTGCCCGAGTTCTGTGATTGCCCACCAACACAACCATCAACAAAGATGCAGCAACTCAGCAGCAATCAGCAGAATGCAGTAAGCAAGTTTTTTTTCAGTGAACAATTAGATGATGGAATGGAACTGTGCAGTCATTCTGTAAATTAAGTTCCACAGCTACAGAACCATGGGAAGGTACAAAAATATGTCTAAAGAAATTCTAATGGAAGCACTTACTGCAATAGATAGTAGATTGGGAAATGAAATTTGCTTGGGTTGGGTGCCAGCAGATACTAATATTTTTTGTGAAGAGATGTAAACTGAAGTAGTATAATAGTGGACTAGATGGGAAACTGAATTATGCTTTGGTTGGGTAACAATACTGTATAATAATTAGGAAGCATGGAGCAGGGATTCAGCAGGGAAGGGGATGCCGCAGAGCACGAAGGCGTCGTAGAACCTGGAGGTCAGCGCGTCCACCTGCTCTGCCGGCCGCCCCCTCCTCCAGCAGCCGGCGAGTCTTCTCCAGAGCCGCCGGCCGGCCGATCTGAGAGAGGTGAACGGAGGATGCGGGACTTCCTTTCCATGTGGGCCCCGAGGCTTTGTTTTTTTTACGTCGTACTCCTTCTGTATGGACCGAGAGGGTTAACTGGCACATGAGTTTTCATGACTTTTTTCAGGGGACGCGTCTAGCCGGCGCCCAGCCTACCAATATGATTAGCGAGCGGCCGGTTATTTAAGGAAATTTTTTGCCCCTTCTTCTAATTAGAAAATCTTTTTCGTCTAATCCATTTTTCAGCAACATATTAAATAGCAACACAGCCATATCTTTTGGTGTATGCACTTTGTTCTTCTATGCATTTATTTATGGTTTTAGAATTTTAAAAAGGCATAACTTTTAGTCCGCACATCAGAATTGCGATCTGTTTTCACAGTTGGAATCTTCACGACATGTTCTTCAAAACTAGATCCCGCATGGGTATGTTTCGACGAACTAGACTTCGAGTCAACTAAACATCAATATGTGTGCAACTAGACTACATGTCATGCCAACTGAGCATATGTGTGTGCCAATAGTCTTTCTGTCAACTAAACATCAATGTGTGTGCAACTAGACTGCATTCCTTTGCCAACCGAGCATATGTGTGTGCCAATAGTCCTGCTAACTAAACATTAATGTGTGTGCAACTAGACTACATTGCCGCGTCAACTGAGCATATATATGTGTAACTAGTCCGGTCAACTAAATATCAATGTGTGTGCAACTAGACTATATTGCGGCATCAATTACGCATATGTGTGTGCAGTGTTCTGTCAACTAAACATCAATATGTGTGTAATTAGACTAAATTACAAGCCAACTGAGCATATGTGTGTGCAACTAGTCCTTCTGGCAACTAATCATTAATGTGTGTGCAACTAGACTATATTATAAGCCAACTAAAGCATCAATGTGTGTACAATTAGAATAAATTACAAGCCAACTGATTTTAAAAAAAAGTTGCACCATATAGTATTAAAGTTGCACAATGCAGTATTTTGGTTGCACAATATAGCACCAAAGTTGGCATCAAAAAAATTTCGTCGAAACATATCCACGCGGAATCTAGTTTCAAAGATCTCGTCGCGATGAATCCAATGGTGAAAACATGACTGAATTCTGACATGTGGTTTAAAAGATACGGCTTTAAAACAATTTGAAATCCCGAAATAAAAGTACGTGATCTGTTTTCTCTAACTGATGGGACTAGTGTGAACACATTTAATGCCAGCACCAACATGCGCTACGAGACAAAAAAAATACACATGCATATGTGTGACAGAGCGGCCGTTCCATATGTCCAAATAGCGCGCACGCACTTTTTAGTTTTCAGGTTTTTCAAGTACCAAAATTTACGTACAATACCACATTTGATACTCCTACAAGACAACATAAATTAACAAGGTGACATTGTGGTCACCCAAAATACACTGCAAGACACCAGTCCTGCTATAACACTCTACTCTCCTTAAAAGGACTCCGAACACCTAACACCAGCTACTTTTCAATCAATGCATCCCCGTTCTCAGTTGAGCTACACTGCCGAACACTCTGGCATTTCTTTGTTTACACATATTCCAACGTACAAGTATAACCAATGAATCAAACCCTTTCCTCTCGCCTTCCGGATCCCTTTCCTAGCTGAGAGCCACCATGTTTCCGACGAGTCTTATGAGGAGGGGTTGGGGGCCGTCGGCTGAAACTCTAGGAAAGACTTAAAAAAGAGGAGGAAACACCCCCGGTCTCTGCATCTGGGAGATGCATGCGGCCATATTATTTATTATTCACAAAGATCTTACAAAGAAATACAACAGTAAGTCCGAGGTCACCATCTAGACGACATCTGTCGCTACTCCTATCCTCTTGATGAAGCTGTGTCGAATATCCGGGCCAAATACCAAACAGACATCGCACAAAAGCCTAACATCTAACGCCGGATGCCCCATCCAAAGCCACATAGGCGGGACTGGGTAACACTCCGGTCCGGCGCACTCTCAGTGAGTACCACACGCACAAGTTGCAAAGGGCCGCCACCTCCGTCTTCCCTCAATCCATCCTCAAAGCATGTAATGACGTATCGACCTTGTCAGGCCTATCTGCCATCGACGCCACCACGACGCCAGACAACATCGACCTCCTGCATTGTCCATCGCCACACATCTGACGCCAAGCCTCCACTGCTCCATGCCGCCGAGAACCACCACCATGAATATGTAGAAATAAACACCGCTCCACCGAAGAAGCCATCCGCTGGTCCCTCGAGCCCGAGTGCAACTCTAAGAATGCCGCCCCCAAGAGGGTAACGACACATGAATGCCGCCGTCATCCGATCAGCTAATCTAGGATTTCCCCCGGAGGTACTGGGTGGGGTTGGGAGCTTCACCTTGATGATGCCTTCATGAAGGAAACAATTATAAGGGCATCGTCATCATCGGCTCCAGCCAACAACCGAAGACCAAGTTTTCACCCGGATCCGTCCCAAGAAATCCACCCGACAACATGTGCACTATCTCGACCGCCTTCAAAGCCCCAGATCTAGCCGCCTAGATCCGGCGACCAACCGCAACGGCAGTGCCACCGTAGGAGCCCTGGCGCACCAGCCACTGCCTGAATGCGCCACCACTGGAGCCTGGGAGGAGGGCTCCCACCCCACCTCGCCAAACTGCGAGAGCCGCCGAGATGGACCCCGCACGCTCATCACCATATCTGATCTGAACCAATCCGCGGCAAAACCACGAGATCGGCGATGCAAATCCGCTTTGGATAGGGATAGCACCACACCATGCCGCCGCGGGAAGCCCGAGCTTCACCCGCCACCACCTTCCAGGGCCGCCGCCCGGGGATCTAGCCTCGGCCGATAGGCTGAGCCGCTGGCCACCGCAACTAAGGCCACCATAACCCCACTAGCCCATCGAACGGCCGGTGCCACCAGATCTTCCTCGGAGTCCAGCAGCTCCACCGCCCCCGCCCAGCACCAAGCCGTCACCTTGCGCCGTCGCCTAAGACGCCGCGACGCAGATCAGGGGAAAGTGTCCCGGTGCCATGGGTGACCCGCCTCACCGATCTGGCGCGGGAGGGAAGAGAAGAGAGCCTCCTCCGCCGCCATCAGCCGCCTGGCGCTTCACCCGGTGACCTCCTCTAGCGGCGGCGGAGGGGAAGGGAAGGATGGACGTGCCCGGCAGCGGGCGCTAGGGTTTCCACCCGAGCCACCCTAGCGGGAGGGCTACACGGGGGTGGATGAGATTAGTACGGCTTGCGCCATACAGTTCGTGCGGAGACGCAATGGATGAGAATACGATCAATGGTATCCTCCTCCTGAAGGGAAACATAACATTTTTACATGAGCCTTCAAGCCATGCTTGACACGTCAGTCGGAGGTCTGTTACCTATGCTACAAAGCCAAGCCAGCAAACAAATTACACTTGAAGGGTGCCCAATAGCCCCAAGTGCAAGAGGTTTCAAGGAAACAAGTATTGCCCTCACACAGAACACAGTAAACTGATTGCGCCGATACACGACCCTGCTATAACACTCTACTCGCCTTCAAAAGACTCCAAACACCTAGCACCAACCACTCTCAACAATCAACAGTATGTGCCAATACACGACCATTGCCATCTACTACCTCCGTTCCAAAATATATGACGTTAGCCTGCCAAAACATCATATATTTGGGAACGGAGGTGGTAAAGGCAGCAGACATTATCGAGTCTCTCTGCACAGTATGCACTGCATTGCCATAGCTGATCATATTTGCATTACCTGAATGACCTACAACATTGGCTGAAACCCATCATGAGTCAATCAAGATCTCATGCAAAAAGATCTCCTGTTGGCAACTTGCATGCTCACGTGATACGGAACCAGGGGCAATGCCACGTACCGAGTACCCTTGAATCCATATGTCCCTCCAAAACATCACAATGCACCCATCTCCTAGAGTATTTTGCACAAGGCTGTCAAAGGCCCTCTTAGCCGTGTCATCCTTAAAGCATAGGCAATCGTTCCCATGGTCGCTCGGTTCTACCCAACAATTCCCACCTGTATCGAAGAGAAACACCTTGGAAATTCAAGTTTTTAACAACTAATCATCCATACATTTTAGGCTTGCACACATTGTCCCATGCCACCAGACACATCTCAAAGGAATCATTGAGTGAAAAGGGAGCAAAGAATGACAAAAGACGAGACCCTACTAGTCTTCACTCTTGTAGTTTCCTCTTCCTCGAGTCACGAATAATCGAGCTAAAGTAATAGAAAAATTTCAATCATTTCGATTTGTTAAAGGGGATAAAAAATAGGTACGAGCGAACCTTCTGTTTAATCCTAAAAATAAGTTCTTTCAGTTTCGATTAGATCCTTTTTTTCTTCCGGAGATCAGAGCCAGACAAAGATAAGACTCCACGGCGACACGATCAGGATGATCCAAATGGGTCAAAAATGAGTCAAAACTTGTAAAAGACCTTCCCAGTCCTCTCGTACTAGGGAAAAGTCCTGTCAATGCTCTAATGCCCACACCGGATATGGACCGATCTGTCTCACGACATTCTGAACCCAGCTCACGTACCAAGCCAACCCAAAGATTAGCTATCCATATAACTAAATTAACCAAATCAACAATTTTGTATTTGTAAATGAAGTGAGTCAAAGCTAAAAACTTTGATGGGTCTTTTCTATATGGGTTGCCCAGGACTAGAACTTCATATTATGCCTTGAAGAGGACTCGAACGTCCATGCTCTTCAGGACAAGATTTTGAGTCTCGCCCTCTATCTTGATGAGAGGAAACAAAAGCTCTTTTTCCCTGTTGGGTAATTAATCATTCAATCAAGTCTTAAATGGGCCCCTCTAAAGTTTGAGGCAAATGAATGCATTTTTGTTCGTCGATTGATCTCATTCGCACAGGTCGCACAGAAAGCTCTCAACTATTTCTTCATTTCCTCAAACACCCAAGCATGGGCATCCATGACTAGAAGATGGTGCACAAGTCTAGCAGAAAGGATGCCCTTGACTAGGACTAGCCGCGCAGACCTTTGGATGAGGCCCTCCTGCCAGGCAGGAATGACAACACACACTTGATCAAGCATCATCTTCCACTGGTTCTTAGTCAAAGGGTTGATCTCAAGATGAAGCCCAAGATATTTGCACGGGCAAGTGTCGATGTCACATCCAAGGATCTCACTCACCGCTGCTTGTCCAGGTTAGGTTTTATAATCACGATCGCCATTGACTTGTGCAATAGTTGACCTGCAAGCCAAATGCCTCTCCAAAGACCTGCAACGCCTGTTTAATGAACCAATGATTAAGGGCCAAAGGTCTGGGTGAACACCACAACATCATTGACAGATATAGATAATGGTTTGAAAGTGCAACTATCCCTGGGTGGTTTTGGTAATTCCTAACAACATATAGCTCATTGAGCTAATGCTACTTCAAGATAAACATTTCAGGAAAGCTCAATGATTGGCATGGCATGGATTAGAAATGTGGACCCGTGAAAATGCTAAGGTCAAAGGATTGGCTCAAGCTCAAAGCTCAAGACTCTACATTTTTTTCATTTTAAGTGATCCAAGATCACATTGAGTCCATAGGAAAAGCCAATACTATCAAGAGGGGGTGAGGTGTTGCTTAATGAGTTTCTTGCTCAAAGTGCTTAGTGATATGCTCCAAAAACCCTCAACTACTTTCTCACATCCACATATGTCCCAAACCAAAAGTCAAACTCGGCCCCACCGAATCTGTCTATCCGGCGCCACCGAGTTCAGTTGACATAGCCACTGCCAGAAACCCTAGTCTTTTCGGTCTTACCGGTAGGGATCTCGGTCTCACGGAGATGGGATTGTAATCTCTTTGTTTCCCTTCGTAACGTTTCGGTCAAACCGAGATGAGTGATCGGTCCCACGAAGATTACAATGCAAACTCTCTGTTTCCCTTTCGTAACGTTTCGGTACAATCAAGATGAGCGAATCGGTCCCACCGAGTTTGCCTGACCAACTCTCTGTTTGTCTATAACCAAAATAGGTCCCACCGAGTTTGTGTAATTGGTCTCACCAAGATTACGTTATGCTCTAACCCTAACGAAATCGGTCTCACCGAGTTGACATGTCGGTCCCACTGAAAATCCTAACGGTCACATAATGAACTAAATTGGTCTGACCGAGTTTCACGATTAGGTCCCACCGAGTTTGGTAAATTGTGTGTAACGGTTAGATTTTGTGTGGAGGATATATATACACCTCCACCCACTCTTCATTCATGGAGAGAGCCATCAGAACATGCCTACACTTCCAACATACTTTTTCTGAGAGAGAACCACCTACACTTGTGTTGAGGTCAAGATATTCCATTCCAACCACATAAATCTTGATCTCTAGCCTTCCCCAAGTTGCCTTCCACTCAAATCATCTTTCCACCAAATCTTATCCTATGAAAGAGAGTTGAGTGTTGGAGAGACTATCATTTGAAGCACAAGAGTAAGGAGTTCATCATCACCAAACCATTTGTTACCTCTTGGAGAGTGGTGTCTCCTAGATTGGTTAGGTGTCACTTGGGAGCCTCCGTCAAGATTGTGGAGTTGAACCAAGGAGTTTGTAAGGGAAAGGAGATCGCCTACTTCGCGAAGATCTACCCTAGTGAGGCAAGTCCTTCGTGGGTGACGGCCATGGTGGGATAGACAAGGTTGCTTCTTCATGGACCCTTCGTGGGTGGAGCCCTCCATGGACTCGCGCAACCGTTACCCTTCATGGGTTGAAGTCTCCATCAACATGGATGTACGATAGCACCACCTATCGGAACCACACCAAAAATCTTCGTGTCTACATTGCGTTTGCTCCCTCCAAACTCCTCCCTTTACCTTCATATGCTATTGTTTTACTTTCCGCTGCTATACTATTAGAATTGCATGTGTAGGTTGTTTGCTTGACTTGTGCAAAGTTGCTAAAATCTGCCAGGAACTAAAATTGGGAAAAGGCTAGATTTTTATTTGGTCAAGTAGTCTAATCACCCCCCCTCTAGACATACTTTCGATCCTACAAGTGGTATCAGAGCTTTGGTCTCCATTTGCTTTAATTTACATAGCTTTTGGTGGTCATAGCCTTGGTTTCACAACCTAAGAGAGTATGACATCTAGCGAGGGAAATTACCACCGTAGAGGTCCTTACTTTGATGGTACTAATTTTGCTAGTTGGAAGCATACGATGAAAATGCATATTCTTGGACATAACCCCGCCATTTGGGCTATTATGTGTATTGGCTTGCAAGGTGAATTCTTTGATGAGAGAGCACCGAACTGTGAAGCTACCGCGGAAGAGTTGAAGATGCTGCAATACAATGCTCAAGCTTGTGATATTCTCTTCAACAGATTGTGCCCCGAAGAATTCAACAAAATCAGCCGTCTTGAGAATGCAAAGGAAATTTGGGATACTTTGATTGATATGCACGAAGGTACCGACTCCGTCAAGGAATCCAAATTGGATGTGCTTCAAAGTCAACTTGACAAGTTCAAAATGAAGGATGGTGAAGGTGTCACTGAAATGTACTCTATGCTTTTTGTCATTACAAATGAGATTGCCGACTTAGGAAGTGAAGAGATGACCGATAGATTCATCATCAAGAAGATCCTAAGAGCCTTGGATGGAAAATATGATACCGTGTGCACATTGATCCAAATGATGCCCAACTACAAAGATCTCAAGCCAGCGGAAGTCATTGGAAGAATTGTTGCTCATGAGATGTCACTCAAGGATAAGGAAGAGCTCCACAACAAGTCAAGTGGTGCCTACAAAGCCTCATGTGATGCCCCCACATCATCAAATGAGAAGCAAACCTTCAATGAAGAATTGAGCCTAATGGTGAAGAACTTCAACAAGTTCTATAAGAGTAGAAGCAAGGAAAGAAGTTCCAAGTCAAGGTCCTACAATGACAAAAGATCTTCTAGTCGTGAGCGTAACTGCTACAATTGTGGAAGACCCGGACACTATTCAAATGAGTGTACGGCTCCTTACAAAAGAAGAAAAGAGTCTCCCAAAAGAAGAAGTAGGAGAGAAGAATCATCGCCAAGAGAGAGAAGGAGTAGAGATGATCGTTATGAAAGAAGACCCTCTCGGAGAAGCAAGGATTCGGAGAAGAAGGACAAATCATCAAAGAGCTACACAAAAAGAAGACATCAAGCTCATGTTGGTGAATGGGTATCCGGCTCCGACTCCGACAATCACTCCGACTCCGAATATACTCAAGATGAAGGTGTTGCCGGTCTAGCACTTGTGTCAACCGACTCCTACGACATATTTGACCCACCAAATGAAGGAATTGAAAGATGCTTCATGGCTAAAGGTCCAAAGGTAACACACCCCGAGTATGTTGATTTCAATAGTGATGAAGATGACTTGCTAGGAGATGATGATTTACTTGTTGACAACTCTAGTTATGAAAACTATGATGAACTTGCTATTAATCATAATAATCAAGATAAAACGAATGACAATGATAATAAGAAGATTGAACGTCTAACTAAAGAACTAACCACTCTTAACTTAGCTCATGAAACTACCTTGGAAGATCATCGAGAACTTTTAAAGACTCATGAGAAGCTACACTTTGAAAAACTCAACCTTGAGCAAGAGCATGATTTGTTAAAAGCAATCATCATGATCTTTGCAAGAAAAGTTCTTCTTACATTGCCAAGCGTTTACTCTTGTCTACTTACATGCCACAAGTTAAAACTAGCAACAAGAGTAAGAAAGATTCTTCTTCTAGTAGTAACAACAATCATGCTAAATACAACATTGTTGCTTCTAGTAGTTCTGTTGATTCCACTAATGATTCTCTTAGCCAAGTTACACTTGAGCAAGAAAACAACTTATTGAAGGGAATTATAGATAAAGGTGTTTACAAGAGCCTTGCCGAGAGTAAGAAATTTGATGAAATTGTACGCAAGCAAGGAAGACACCGAAACAATCAAGGTGTAGGTTTTGAGCGAAAGTTCAATGCCAATGGAGTTGAGTGGGAAGAAGATCAATACCCCAAGACGAAGTTTGTTCCTCAACAAGAAAAGTATGATCCTACTTCTTTCCAAGGAACACAGGCTCAAGATGATCTTCCACCGCAAGACTACAAGCTAAAAGGCAAGGACATGCTTCAAGAGGAGATTGATGCATTTGAAGAAGCACCTAAGGTCTTGGTCAGGTGGATTCCCAAGACTACATCAAGTTCTACTTCATCAAGTATGACTACAACTCCAAGGATTCTCATAAAGATGGTGTGGATCCTGAAGAAGAAGAACTAGAGAGTTCTTGAGGGTGACTCCGCCAACATACTTCACTCATATCATTTTGGTGAGGACAAGTGCAAACAACTTCCATATCTTGCAGTAGTTCAAGGAGTCACAAACCCTCTTATTGGTAAGACAAGGGACAAGGTAACCTAATGCTTTCATGGACATCATCCTATGTAAACATCACTCTATGTCTATGGATATCCTTGTTTGTTCCTTGTGGGACTAACCCGTGTAGGTATTGAAAGTGCAACTCACTCCAAAGGATTGCTCCAAAAGATCTACATCAACATTGAGCATCTACATCTTCAACACCTACATGAAGTCATCATCGACAAAACTCAATGTTAGTTCATCCCTCTTAGGGGGGATATCACATCTAGGGGGAGCTTTACTCCAATCAATTGAGCTAAAACAACTCTAATTGTGTGAACACAACAATGCTTTATGTAAAAGTGGCAACCCCACTTGTGCTTAAACGATTAGTATGACCTACGATCAAATGTTCTCATTTGACTCCTAAGTCAATATACTCATATATAGATGACCTAGTCATCGCCAAATTGCTTGATAGATGCTAGAGTGATTGTGCATGCTTTGTCACATATTTCATTTGCCATCTTATTGTGTGAGCATGTTGGATGCATATTTTACTCATTCGAGGACATCCATTTGTTGCTTTGATTGTTTCGCTTTTTTTTTCTCTTTTGCCAAATGGATGGACAAGAATGCCTAAGAACTCCCTCTAGTTATCTATGCTTTCCTCGTCTCAAACTCTATTCATGCTACATCACAAAGTTTGATAAAGTCAGATTCGAACCACTCTATGTGAGGAGCACTCGGAGTCCCCGATTTGTCATAGAGTTAAACTTCCAAAACCTCTTTGTGCATTTCGGTATGACCGAGTCATCCATTTTGGTCACATCGAGATCACTAAGTTGATCTAGGTTTTCAATCTCGGTGCAACCGATTAGAACGTTTCAGTCACACCGAGTTGCGGTAACCGCTTGCAGTTCTGCATCTCGGTGCCACCAAGTTGTTCCACCCAGTCACACCGATAGGGTTAGGTTATATATACTGACGGGTCAAATTTTATTGATTTTATTTCTGCAACAAAGCATGCAAAGGTCCTTGTAATGTCCTAACATCATGTAACAAAATACTGAACTAGTTTTTATATTTTCCATTCCAAGATAGCATTATTCTATTTCATAAAGATTGCCAAGTATAAACAAGGTCAATTACATACAGGCTTACAACTTACATGGCAGGGTCGCCTTCAGTCTACTAGATGCACCAATATACTTGGAATAGCGGGCCTGAGCGATGATTCTGCCAGATTTTTTCTTCAGTTCCGCAGTAGCCACTCCTACTGCTTTTACGGCGCGCACCTTGGCTCCGATATCAATCTCTACCTGCAAATGGCAACATACACTGTTATAGTTACTGTACAATTGCAAGAACTTCAGAAGTGAAGCACTGACAACTCAAATTTTGCGTCAGGATTGGCATGGTCATCCATGCACTTTGGAAAAAAAGACCAGCAACTATATCTTGATCAGGCTTAAGCACTAGAGCATTCTTAATGAGAATGGAGTATAAACTAAACAAATCTTGATATATGAACATGATTTGCCACGTAAACAATGATTTATTATCTTCAGTGGCATCTCTACCTAGTGGTAGCAGAGTGGAGTACAATTGTGTGAATCTACAAACTATTGGCTCTGTATGTGAATATAAGCAAAACCGGGCACACCGTCAGATATCAAACATATCTTCAACACATGGGGCATTAGAGACAATGTTATTGCATGAGCTCATTCCTCTGTAATAATAAACTACAATGAATTAACGTTCAGAGTTGGAAAATAGCCTTTTAAGATGTGAATTGATCGAGCAAAGGGATGTTGAAGAACCAAAATGTATTCACACTCAATTCGGTATGAAAGTCACTCACATTCGAAAATGCCGCATCCAGGTAGGAGACGTTTATCCCTAGTGGCAAGCCCCTGGTTTGTGCCACAGTGGTGTAGAAGACAGCAGAGCCCACCAAGTCAAGCAGCGACCCTGTCGCGCCGCCGTGCAGGAAGTTGCCCGAGTTCTGTGATTGCCCACCAACACAACCATCAACAAAGATGCAGCAACTCAGCAGCAATCAGCAGAATACAGTAAGCAAGTTTTTTTTTCAGTGAACAATTAGATGATGGAATGGAACTGTGCAGTCATTCTGTAAATTAAGTTCCACAGCTACAGAACCATGGGAAGGTACAAAAATATGTCTAAAGAAATTCTAATGGAAGCACTTACTGCAATAGATAGTAGATTGGGAAATAAAATTTGCTTGGGTTGGGTGCCAGCAGATACTAATATTTTTTGTGAAGAGATGTAAACTGAAGTAGTATAATAGTGGAGTAGATGGGAAACTAAATTATGCTTTGGTTGGGTAACAATACTGTATAATAATTAGGAAGCATGGAGCAGGGATTCAGCAGGGAAGGGGATGCCGCAGAGCACGAAGGCGTCGTAGAACCCGGAGGTCAGCGCGTCCACCTGCTCTGCCGGCCGCCCCCTCCTCCAGCAGCCGGCGAGTCTTCTCCAGAGCCGCCGGCCGGCCGATCTGAGAGAGGTGAACGGAGGATGCGGGACTTCCTTTCCGTGTGGGCCCCGAGGCTTTGTTTTTTTTACGTCGTACTCCTTCTATATGGACCGAGAGGGTTAACTGGCACATGAGTTTTCATGACTTTTTTCAGGGGACGCGTCTAGCCGGCGCCCAGCCGCCCAATATGATTAGCGAGCGGCCGGTTATTTAAGGAATTTTTTTGCCCCTTCTTCTAATTAGAAAATCTTTTTCGTCTAATCCATTTTTCAGCAACATATTAAATAGCAACACAGCCATATCTTTTGGTGTATGCACTTTGTTCTTCTATGCATTTATTTATGGTTTCAGAATTTTAAAAAGGCATAACTTTTAGTCCGCACATCAGAATTGCGATCTGTTTTCACAGTTGGAATCTTCACGACATGTTCTTCAAAACTAGATCCCGCATGGGTATGTTTCGACGAACTAGTCTTCCTGTCAACTAAACATCAATATGTGTGCAACTAGACTACATGTCATGCCAACTGAGCATATGTGCGTGCCAATAGTCTTTCTGTCAACTAAACATCAATGTGTGTGCAACTAGACTGCATTCCCTTGCCAACCGAGCATATGTGTGTGCCAATAGTCCTGCCAACTAAACATCAATGTGTGTCCAACTAGACTACATTGCCGCGTCAACTGAGCATATATATGTGTAACTAGTCCTGTCAACTAAATATCAATGTGTGCAACTAGACTATATTGCGGCATCAATTACGCATATGTGTGTGTAGTGTTCTGTCAACTAAACATCAATATGTGTGTAATGAGACTAAATTACAAGCCAACTGAGCATATGTGTTTGCAACTAGTCCTTCTGGCAACTAATCATTAATGTGTGTGCAACTAGACTATATTATAAGCCAACTAAAGCATCAATGTGTGTACAATTAGAATAAATTACAAGCCAACTGATTTTAAAAAAAAGTTGCACCATATAGTATTAAAGTTGCACAATGCAGTATTTTAGTTGCACAATATAGCACCAAAGTTGGCATCAAAAAAATTTCATCGAAACATATCCACGCGGAATCTAGTTTCAAAGATCTCGTCGCGATGAATCCAATGGTGAAAACAGGACTGAATTCTGACATGTGGTTTAAAAGATACGGCTTTAAAACAATTTGAAATCCCGAAATAAAAGTACATGATCTGTTTTCTCTAACTGATGGGACTAGTGTGAACACATTTAATGCCAGCACCAACATGCGCTACGAGACAAAAAAATACACATGCATATGTGTGACAGAGCGGCCGTTCGATATGTCCAAATAGCGTGCACGCACTTTTTAGTTTTCAGTTTTTTCAAGTACGAAAATTTACGTACAATACCACATTTGATACTCCTACAAGACAACATAAATTAACAAGGTGACATTGTGGTCACCCAAAATACACTGCAAGACACCAGTCCTGCTATAACACTCTACTCTCCTTAAAAGGACTCCGAACACCTAACACCATCTACTTTTCAATCAATGCATCCCCGTTCTCAGTTGAGCTACACTGCCGAACACTCTGCCATTTCTTTGTTTACACATATTCCAACGTACAAGTATAACCAATGAATCAAACCCTTTCCTCTCGCCTTCCGGATCCCTTTCCTAGCTGAGAGCCACCATGTTTCCGACGAGTCTTATGAGGAGGGGTTGGGGGCCGTCGGCTGAAACTCTAGGAAAGACTTAAAAAAGAGGAGGAAACACCCCCGGTCTCTGCATCTGGGAGATGCATGCGGCCATATTATTTATTATTCACAAAGATCTTACAAAAAAATACAACAGTAAGTCCGAGGTCACCATCTAGACGACATCTGTCGCTACTCCTATCCTCTTGATGAAGCTGTGTCGAATATCCGGGCCAAATACCAAACAGACATCGCACAAAAGCCTAACATCTAACGCCACCTCCGTCTTCCCTCAATCCATCCTCAAAGCATGTAATGACGTATCGACCTTGTCAGGCCTATCTGCCATCGACGCCACCACGACACCAGACAACATCGACCTCCTGCGTTGTCCATCGCCACACATCTGACGCCAAGCCTCCACTGCTCCATGCCGCCGAGAACCACCACCATGAATATGTAGAAATAAACACCGCTCCACCGAAGAAGCCATCCGCTGGTCCCTCGAGCCCGAGTGCAACTCCAAGAATGCCGCCCCCAAGAGGGTAACGACACATGAATGCCGCCGTCATCCGATCAGCTGATCTAGGATTTCCCCCGAAGGTACTGGGTGGGGTTGGGAGCTTCACCTTGATGATGCCTTCATGAAGGAAACAATTATAAGGGCATCGTCATCATCGGCTCCGGCCAACAACCGAAGACCAAGTTTTCACCCGGATCCGTCCCAAGAAATCCACCCGACAACATGTGCACTATCTTGACCGCCTTCAAAGCCCCAGATCTAGCCGCCTAGATCCGGCGACCAACCGCAACGGCAGTGCCACCGTAGGAGCCCTGGCGCACCAGCCACTGCCTGAATGCGCCACCACTGGAGCCTGGGAGGAGGGCTCCCACCCCACCTCGCCAAACTGCGAGAGCCGCCGAGATGGACCCCGCACGCTCATCACCATATCTGATCTGAACCAATCCGCGGCAAAACCACGAGATCGGCGATGCAAATCCGCTTTGGATAGGGATAGCACCACACCATGCCGCCGCGGGAAGCCCGAGCTTCACCCGCCACCACCTTCCAGGGCCGCCGCCCGGGGATCTAGCCTCGGCCGATAGGCTGAGCCGCTGGCCACCGCAACTAAGGCCACCATAACCCCACTAGCCCATCGAACGGCCGGTGCCACCAGATCTTCCTCGGAGTCCAGCAGCTCCACCGCCCCCGCCCAGCACCAAGCCGTCACCTTGCGCCGTCGCCTAAGACGCCGCGATGCAGATCAGGGGAAAGCGTCCCGGCGCCATGGGTGACCCGCCTCACCGATCTGGCGCGGGAGGGAAGAGAAGAGAGCCTCCTCCGCCGCCATTAGCCGCCTGGGGCTTCACCCGGTGACCTCCTCTAGCGGCGACGGAGGGGAAGGGAAGGATTGACGTGCCCGGCGGCGGGCGCTGGGGTTTCCACCCGAGCCACCCTAGCGGGAGGGCTACACGGGGGTGGATGAGATTAGTTCGGCTTGCGCCATACAGTTCGTGCGGAGACGCAATGGATGAGAATACGATCAATGGTATCCTCCTCCTGAAGGGAAACATAACATTTTTACATGAGCCTTCAAGCCATGCCTGACACGTCAGTCGGAGGTCCGTTACCTATGCTACAAAGCCAAGCCAGCAAACAAATTACACTTGAAGGGTGCCCAATAGCCCCAAGTGCAAGAGGTTGCAAGGAAACAAGTATTCCCCTCACACAGAACACAGTAAACTGATTGCGCCGATACACGAACCTGCTATAACACTCTACTCTCCTTCAAAAGACTCCAAACACCTAGCACCAACCACTCTCAACAATCAACAGTATGTGCCAATACACGACCATTGCCATCTACTACCTCCGTTCCAACATATATGACGTTAGCCTGCCAAAACATCATATATTTGGGAACGGAGGTGGTAAAGGCAGCAGACATTGTCGAGTCTCTCTGCACAGTATGCACTGCATTGCCATAGCTGATCATATTTGCATTACCTGAATGACCTACAACATTGGCTGAAACCCATCATGAGTCAATCAAGATCTCATGCAAAAAGATCTCCTGTTGGCAACTTGCATGCTCACGTGATACGGAACCAGGGGCAATGCCACGTACCGAGTACCCTTGAATCCATATGTCCCTCCAAAACATCACAATGCACCCATCTCCTAGAGTATTTTGCACAAGGCTGTCAAAGGCCCTCTTAGCCGTGTCATCCTTAAAGCATAGGCAATCGTTGCCATGGTTGCTCGGTTCTACCCAACAATTCCCACCTGTATCGAAGAGAAACACCTTGGAAATTCAAGTTTTTAACAACTAATCATCCATACATTTTAGGCTTGCACACATTGTCCCATGCCACCAGACACATCTCAAAGGAATCATTGAGTGAAAAGGGAGCAAAGAATGACAAAAGACGAGACCCTACTAGTCTTCACTCTTGTAGTTTCCTCTTCCTCGAGTCACGAATAATCCAGCTAAAGTAATAGAAAAATTTCAATCATTTCGATTTGTTCGAGGGGATAAAAAATAGGTACGAGCGAACCTTCTGTTTAACCCTAAAAATAAGTTCTTTCAGTTTCGATTAGATCCTTTTTTTCTTCCGGAGATCAGAGCCAGACAAAGATAAGACTCCACGGCGGCACGATCAGGATGATCCAAATGGGTCAAAAATGAGTCAAAACTTGTAAAAGACCTTCCCAGTCCTCTTGTACTAGGGAAAAGTCCTGTCAATGCTCTAATGCCCACACCGGATATGGACCGATCTGTCTCACGACATTCTGAACCCAGCTCACGTACCAAGCCAACCCAAAGATTAGCTATCCATATAACTAAATTAACCAAATCAACAATTTTGTATTTGTAAATGAAGTGAGTCAAAGTTAAAAACTTTGATGGGTCTTTTCTATATGGGTTGCCCAGGACTAGAACTGCATATTATGCCTTGAAGAGGACTCGAACGTCCATGCTCTTCAGGACAAGATTTTGAGTCTCGCCCTCTATCTTGATGAGAGGAAACAAAAGCTCTTTTTCCCTGTTGGGTAATTAATCATTCAATCAAGTCTCAAATGGGCCCCTCTAAAGTTTGAGGCAAATGAATGCATTTTTGTTCGTCGATTGATCTCATTCGCACTGGTCGCACAGAAAGCTCTCAACTATTTCTTCATTTCCTCAAACACCCAAGCATGGGCATCCATGACTAGAAGATGGTGCACAAGTCTAGCAGAAAGGATGCCCTTGACTAGGACTAGCCGCGCAGACCTTTGGATGCGGCCCTCCTGCCAGGCAGGAATGACAACACACACTTGATCAAGCATCATCTTCCACTGGTTCTTAGTCAAAGGGTTGATCTCAAGATGAAGCCCAAGATATTTGCACAGGCAAGTGTCGATGTCACATCCAAGGATCTCACTCACCGCTGCTTGTCCAGGTTAGGTTTTATAATCACGATCGCCGTTGACTTGTGCAATAGTTGACCTGCAAGCCAAATGCCTCTCCAAAGACCTACAACGCCTGTTTAATGAACCAATGATTAAGGGCCAAAGGTCTGGGTGAACACCACAACATCATTGACAGATATAGATAATGGTTTGAAAGTGCAACTATCCCTGGGTGGTTTTGGTAATTCCTAACAACATATAGCTCATTGAGCTAATGCTACTTCAAGATAAACATTTCAGGAAAGCTCAATGATTGGCATGGCATGGATTAGAAATGTGGACCCCTGAAAATGCTAAGGACAAAGGATTGGCTCAAGCTCAAAGCTCAAGACTCTACATTTTTTTCATTTTAAGTGATCCAAGATCACATTGAGTCCATAGGAAAAGCCAATACTATCAAGAGGGGGTGAGGTGTTGCTTAATGAGTTTCTTGCTCAAAGTGCTTAGTGATATGCTCCAAAAACCCTCAACTACTTTCTCACATCCACATATGTCCCAAACCAAAAGTCAAACTCGGCCCCACCGAATCTGTCTATCCGGCGCCACCGAGTTCAGTTGACATAGCCACTGCCAGAAACCCTAGTCTTTTCGGTCTTACCGGTAGGGATCTCGGTCTCACGGAGATGGGATTGTAATCTCTTTGTTTCCCTTCGTAACGTTTCGGTCAAACCGAGATGAGTGATCAGTCCCACCAAGATTACAATGCAAACTCTCTGTTTCCCTTTCGTAACATTTCGGTACAATCGAGATGAGCGAATCGGTCCCACCGAGTTTGCCTGACCAACTCTCTGTTTGTCTATAACCAAAATAGGTCCCACCGAGTTTGTGTAATTGGTCTCACCGAGATTACGTTATGCTCTAACCCTAACGAAATCGGTCTCACCGAGTTGACATGTCGGTCCCACCGAAAATCCTAACGGTCACATAATGAACTAAATTGGTCTGACCGAGTTTCACGATTCGGTCCCACCGAGTTTGGTAAATTGTGTGTAACGGTTAGATTTTGTGTGGAGGCTATATATACACCTCCACCCACTCTTCATTCATGGAGAGAGCCATCAGAACATGCCTACACTTCGAACATACTTTTTCTGAGAGAGAACCACCTACACTTGTGTTGAGGTCAAGATATTCCATTCCAACCACATAAATCTTGATCTCTAGCCTTCCCCAAGTTGCCTTCCACTCAAATCATCTTTCCACCAAATCCTATCCTATGAAAGAGAGTTGAGTGTTGAAGAGACTATCATTTGAAGCACAAGAGTAAGGAGTTCATCATCACCAAACCATTTGTTACCTCTTGGAGAGTGGTGTCTCCTAGATTGGTTAGGTGTCACTTGGGAGCCTCCGTCAAGATTGTGGAGTTGAACCAAGGAGTTTGGAAGGGAAAGGAGATCGCCTACTTCGCGAAGATCTACCCTAGTGAGGCAAGTCCTTCGTGGGTGACGGCCATGGTGGGATAGACAAGGTTGCTTCTTCGTGGACCCTTCGTGGGTGGAGCCCTCCATGGACTCGCGCAACCGTTACCCTTCATGGGTTGAAGTCTCCATCAACATGGATGTACGATAGCACCACCTATCGGAACCACACCAAAAATCTTCGTGTCTACATTGCGTTTGCTCCCTCCAAACTCGTCCCTTTACCTTCATATGGTATTGTTTTACTTTCCGCTACTATACTCTTAGAATTGCATGTGTAGGTTGTTTGCTTGACTTGTGCAAAGTTGCTAAAATCTGCCAGGAACTAAAATTGGGAAAAGGCTAGATTTTTATTTGGTCAAGTAGTCTAATCACCCCCCCTCTAGACATACTTTCGATCCTACAAGTGGTATCAGAGCTTTGGTCTCCATTTGCTTTAATTTACATAGCTTTTGGTGGTCATAGCCTTGGTTTCACAACCTAAGAGAGTATGACATCTAGCGAGGGAAATTACCACCGTAGAGGTCCTTACTTTGATGGTACTAATTTTGCTAGTTGGAAGCATACGATGAAAATGCATATTCTTGGACATAACCCCGCCATTTGGGCTATTATGTGTATTGGCTTGCAAGGTGAATTCTTTGATGAGAGAGCACCGAACTGTGAAGCAACCGCGGAAGAGTTGAAGATGCTGCAATACAATGCTCAAGCATGTGATATTCTCTTCAACGGATTGTGCCCCGAAGAATTCAACAAAATCAGCCGTCTTGAGAATGCAAAGGAAATTTGGGATACTTTGATTGATATGCACGAAGGTACCGACTCCGTCAAGGAATCCAAATTGGATGTGCTTCAAAGTCAACTTGACAAGTTCAAAATGAAGGATGGTGAAGGTGTCACTGAAATGTACTCTATGCTTTCTCTCATTACAAATGAGATTGCCGACTTAGGAAGTGAAGAGATGACCGATAGATTCATCATCAAGAAGATCCTAAGAGCCTTGGATGGAAAATATGATACCGTGTGCACATTGATCCAACTGATGCCCAACTACAAAGATCTCAAGCCAGCGGAAGTCATTGGAAGAATTGTTGCTCATGAGATGTCACTCAAGGATAAGGAAGAGCTCCACAACAAGTCAAGTGGTGCCTACAAAGCCTCATGTGATGCCCCCACATCATCAAATGAGAAGCAAACCTTCAATGAAGAATTGAGCCTAATGGTGAAGAACTTCAACAAGTTCTATAAGAGTAGAAGCAAGGAAAAAAGTTCCAAGTCAAGGTCCTACAATGACCAAAGATCTTCTAGTCGTGAGCGTAACTGCTACAATTGTGGAAGACCCGGACACTATTCAAATGAGTGTACGGCTCCTTACAAAAGAAGAAAAGATTCTCCCAAAAGAAGAAGTAGGAGAGAAGAATCACCGCCAAGAGAGAGAAGGAGTAGAGATGATCGTTATGAAACAAGACCCTCTCGGAGAAGCAAGGATTCGGAGAAGGACAAATCATCAAAGAGCTACACAAAAAGAAGACATCAAGCTCATGTTGGTGAATGGGTATCCGGCTCCGACTCCGACAATCACTCCGACTCCGAATATACTCAAGATGAAGGTGTTGCCGGTCTAGCACTTGTGTCAACCGACTCCTATGACATATTTGACCAACCAAATGAAGGAATTGAAAGATGCTTCATGGCTAAAGGTCCAAAGGTAACACACCCCGAGTATGTTGATTTCAATAGTGATGAAGATGACTTGCTAGGAGATGATGATTTACTTGTTGACAACTCTAGTTATGAAAACTATGATGAACTTGCTATTAATCATAATAATCAAGATAAAACGAATGACAATGATAATAAGAAGATTGAGCGTCTAACTAAAGAACTAACCACTCTTAACTAATCTCATGAAACTACCTTGGAAGATCATCGAGAACTTTTAAAGACTCATGAGAAGCTACGCTTTGAAAAACTCAACCTTGAGCAAGAGCATGAGTTCTTAAAAGCAATCATGATGATCTTTGCAAGAAAAGTTCTTCTTACATTGCCAAGCATTTACTCTTGTCTACTTACATGCCACAAGTTAAAACTAGCAACAAGAGTAAGAAAGATTCTTCTTCTAGTAGTAACAACAATCATGCTAAATACAACATTGTTGCTTCTAGTAGTTCTGTTGATTCCACTAATGATTCTCCTAGCCAAGTTACACTTGAGCAAGAAAACAACTTATTGAAGGGAATTATAGATAAAAGGTGTTTACAAGAGCCTTGCCGAGAGTAAGAAATTTGATGAAATTGTACGCAAGCAAGGAAGACACCGGAACAATCAAGGTGTAGGTTTTGAGCGAAAGTTCAATGCCAATGGAGTTGAGTGGGAAGAAGATCAATACCCCAAGACGAAGTTTGTTCCTCAACAAGAGAAGTATGATCCTACTTCTTTCCAAGGAACACAGGCTCAAGATGATCTTCCACCGCAAGACTACAAGCTAAAAGGCAAGGACATGCTTCAAGAGGAGATTGATGCATTTGAAGAAGCACCTAAGGTCTTGGTCAGGTGGATTCCCAAGACTACATCAAGTTCTACTTCATCAAGTATGACTACAACTCCAAGGATTCCCATAAAGATGGTGTGGATCCTGAAGAAGAAGAACTAGAGAGTTCTTGAGGGTGACTCTGCCAACATACTTCACTCATATCATTTTGGCAAGGACAAGTGCAAACAACTTCCATATCTTGCAGTAGTTCAAGGAGTCACAAACCCTCTTGTTGGTAAGACAAGGGACAAGGTAACCTAATGCTTTCATGGACATCATCCTATGTAAACATCACTCTATGTCTATGGATATCCTTGTTTGTTCCTTGTGGGACTAACCCGTGTAGGTATTGAAAGTGCAACTCACTCCAAAGGATTGCTCCAAAAGATCTACATCAACATTGAGCATCTACATCTTCAACACCTACATGAAGTCATCATCGACAAAACTCAATGTTAGTTCATCCCTCTTAGGGGGGATATCACATCTAGGGGGAGCTTTACTCCAATCAATTGAGCTAAAACAACTCTAATTGTGTGAACACAACAATGCTTTATGTAAAAGTGGCAACCCCACTTGTGCTTAAACGATTAGTATGACCTACGATCAAATGTTCTCATTTGACTCCTAAGTCAATATACTCATATATAGATGACCTAGTCTTCGCCAAATTGCTTGATAGATGCTAGAGTGATTGTGCATGCTTTGTCACATATTTCATTTGCCATCTTATTGTGTGAGCATGTTGGATGCATATTTTACTCATTCGAGGACATCCATTTGTTGCTTTGATTGTTTGGCTTTTTTTCTCTTTTGCCAAATGGATGGACAAGAATGCCTAAGAACTCCCTCTAGTTATCTATGCTTTCCTCGTCTCAAACTCTATTCATGCTACATCACAAAGTTTGATAAAGTCAGATTCGAACCACTCTATGTGAGGAGCACTCGGAGTCCCCGATTTGTCATAGAGTTAAACTTCCAAAACCTCTTTGTGCATTTCGGTATGACCGAGTCATCCATTTTGGTCACATCGAGATCACTAAGTTGATCTAGGTTTTCAATCTCGGTGCAACCGATTAGAACGTTTCAGTCACACCGAGTTGCAGTAACCGCTTGCAGTTCTGCATCCCGGTGCCACCGAGTTGTTCCACTCGGTCACACCGATAGGGTTAGGTTATATATACTGATGGGTCAAATTTTATTGATTTTATTTCTGCAACAAAGCATGCAAAGGTCCTTGTAATGTCCTAACATCATGTAACAAAATACTGAACTAGTTTTTATATTTTCCATTCCAAGATAGCATTATTCTATTTCATAAAGATTGCCAAGTATAAACAAGGTCAATTACATACAGGCTTACAACTTACATGGCAGGGTCGCCTTCAGTCTACTAGATGCACCAATATACTTGGAATAGCGGGCCTGAGCGATGATTCTGCCAGATTTTTTCTTTAGTTCCGCAGTAGCCACTCCTACTGCTTTTACGGCGCGCACCTTGGCTTCGATATCAATCTCTACCTGCAAATGGCAACATACACTGTTATAATTACTGTACAATTGCAAGAACTTCAGAAGTGAAGCACTGACAACTCAAATTTTGCGTCAGGATTGGCATGGTCATCCATGCACTTTGGAAAAAAAGACCAGCAACTATATCTTGATTAGGCTTAAGCACTAGAGCATTCTTAATGAGAATGGAGTATAAACTAAACAAATCTTGATATATGAACATGATTTGCCACGTAAACAATGATTTATTATCTTCAGTGGCATCTCTACCTAGTGGTAGCAGAGTGGAGTACAATTGTGTGAATCTACAAACTATTGGCTCTGTATGTGAATATAAGCAAAACCGGGCACACCGTCAGATATCAAACATATCTTCAACACATGGGGCATTAGAGACAATGTTATTGCATGAGCTCATTCCTCTGTAATAATAAACTACAATGAATTAACGTTCAGAGTTGGAAAATAGCCTTTTAAGATGTGAATTGATCGAGCAAAGGGATGTTGAAGAACCAAAATGTATTCACACTCAATTCGGTACGAAAGTCACTCACATTCGAAAATGCAGCATCCAGGTAGGAGACGTTTATCCCTAGTGGCAAGCCCCTGGTTTGTGCCACAGTGGTGTAGAAGACAGCAGAGCCCACCAAGTTAAGCAGCGACCCTGTCGCGCCGCCGTGCAGGAAGTTGCCCGAGTCCTGTGATTTCCCACCAACACAACCATCAACAAAGATGCAGCAACTCAGCAACAATCAGCAGAATGCAGTAAGCAAGTTTTTTTTTTCAGTGAACAATTAGATGATGGAATGGAACTGTGCAGTCATTCTGTAAATTAAGTTCCACAGCTACAGAACCATGGGAAGGTACAAAAATATGTCTAAAGAAATTCTAATGGAAGCACTTACTGCAATAGATAGTAGATTGGGAAATGAAATTTGCTTGGGTTGGGTGCCAGCAGATACTAATATTTTTTGTGAAGAGATGTAAACTGAAGTAGTATAATAGTGGAGTAGATGGGAAACTGAATTATGCTTTGGTTGGGTAACAATACTGTATAATAATTAGGAAGCATGGAGCAGGGATTCAGCAGGGAAGGGGATGCCGCAGAGCACGAAGGCGTCGTAGAACCCGGAGGTCAGCGCGTCCACCTGCTCTGCCGGCCGCCCCCTCCTCCAGCAGCCGGCGAGTCTTCTCCAGAGCCGCCGGCCGGCCGATCTGAGAGAGGTGAACAGAGGATGCGTGACTTCCTTTCCGTGTGGGCCCCGAGGCTTTGTTTTTTTTACGTCGTACTCCTTCTGTATGGACCGAGAGGGTTAACTGACACATGAGTTTTCATGAATTTTTTCAGGGGACGCGTCTAGCCGGCGCCCAGCCAACCAATATGATTAGCGAGCGGCCGGTTATTTCAGGAAATTTTTTGCCCCTTCTTCTAATTAGAAAATCTTTTTCGTCTAATCCATTTTTCAGCAACATATTAAATAGCAACACAGCCATATCTTTTGGTGTATGCACTTTGTTCTTCTATGCATTTATTTATGGTTTCAGAATTTTAAAAAGGCATAACTTTTAGTCCGCACATCAGAATTGCGATCTGTTTTCACAGTTGGAATCTTCACGACATGTTCTTCAAAACTAGATCCCGCATGGGTATGTTTCTACGAACTAGTCTTCCTGTCAACTAAACATCAATATGTGTGCAACTAGACTACATGTCATGCCAACTAAGCATATGTGTGTGCCAATAGTCTTTCTGTCAACTAAACATCAATGTGTGCAACTAGACTGCATTCGCTTGCCAATCGAGCATATGTGTGTGCCAATAGTCCTGCCAACTAAACATCAATGTGTGTGCAACTAGACTACATTGCCGCGTCAACTGAGCATATATATATGTAACTAGTCCTGTCAACTAAATATCAATGTGTGTGCAACTAGACTATATTATAAGCCAACTAAAGCATCAATGTGTGTACAATTAGAATAAATTACAAGCCAACTGATTTTAAAAAAAAGTTGCACCATATAGTATTAAAGTTGCACAATGCAGTATTTTAGTTGCACAATATAGCACCAAAGTTGGCATCAAAAAAATTTCGTCGAAACATATCCACGCGGAATCTAGTTTCAAAGATCTCGTCGCGATGAATCCAATGGTGAAAACAGGACTGAATTCTGACATGTGGTTTAAAAGATACGGCTTTAAAACAATTTGAAATCCCGAAATAAAAGTACGTGATCTGTTTTCTCTAACTGATGGGACTAGTGTGAACATATTTAATGCCAGCACCAACATGCGCTACGAGACAAAAAAAATACACATGCATATGTGTGACAGAGCGGCCGTTCGATATGTCCAAATAGCGCGCACGCACTTCTTAGTTTTCAGGTTTTTCAAGTACCAAAATTTATGTACAATACCACATTTGATACTCCTACAAGACAACATAAATTAACAAGGTGACATTGTGGTCACCCAAAATACACTGCAAGACACCAGTCCTGCTATAACACTCTACTCTCCTTAAAAGGACTCCGAACACCTAACACCAGCTACTTTTCAATCAATGCATCCCCGTTCTCAGTTGAGCTACACTGCCGAACACTCTGGCATTTCTTTGTTTACACATATTCCAACGTACAAGTATAACCAATGAATCAAACCCTTTCCTCTCGCCTTCCGGATCCCTTTCCTAGCTGAGAGCCACCATGTTTCCGACGAGTCTTATGAGGAGGGGTTGGGGGCCGTCGGCTGAAACTCTAGGAAAGACTTAAAAAAGAGGAGGAAACACCCCCGGTCTCTGCATCTGGGAGATGCATGCGGCCATATTATTTATTATTCACAAAGATCTTACAAAGAAATACAACAGTAAGTCCGAGGTCACCATCTAGACGACATCTGTCGCTACTCCTATCCTCTTGATGAAGCTGTGTCGAATATCCGGGCCAAATACCAAACAGACATCGCACAAAAGCCTAACATCTAACGCCGGATGCCCCATCCAAAGCCACATAGGCGGGACTGGGTAACACTCCGGTCCGGCGCACTCTCAGTGAGTACCACACGCACAAGTTGCAAAGGGCCGCCACCTCAGTATTCCCTCAATCCATCCTCAAAGCATGTAATGACATATCGACCGTGTCAGGCCTATCTGCCATCGACGCCACCACGACGCCAGACAACATCGACCTCCTGCGTTGTCCATCGCCACACATCTGACGCCAAGCCTCCACTGCTCCATGCCGCCGAGAACCACCACCATGAATATGTAGAAATAAACACCGCTCCACCGAAGAAGCCATCCGCTGGTCCCTCGAGCCTGAGTGCAACTCCAAGAATGCCGCCCCCAAGAGGGTAACGACACGTGAATGCCGCCGTCATCCGATCAGCTGATCTAGGATTTCCCCCGGAGGTACTGGGTGGGGTTGGGAGCTTCACCTTGATGATGCCTTCATGAAGGAAACAATTATAAGGGCATCGTCATCATCGGCTCCGGCCAACAACCGAAGACCAAGTTTTCACCCGGATCCGTCCCAAGAAATCTACCCGACAACATGTGCACTATCTCGACCGCCTTCAAAGCCCCAGATCTAGCCGCCTAGATCCGGCGACCAACCGCAATGGCAGTGCCACCGTAGGAGCCCTGGCGCACCGGCCACTGCCTGAATGCGCCACCACTGGAGCCTGGGAGGAGGGTTCCCACCCCACCTCGCCAAACTGCGAGAGCCGCCGAGATGGAACCCGCACCCTCATCACCATATCTGATCTGAACCAATCCGCGGAAAAACCACGAGATCGGCGATGCAAATCCGCTTTGGATAGGGATAGCACCACACCATGCCGCCGCGGGAAGCCCGAGCTTCACCCGCCGCCACCTTCCAGGGCCGCCACCTGGGGATCTAGCCTCCGCCGATAGGCCGAGCCGCTGGCCACCGCAACTAAGGCCGCCATAACGCCACTAGCCCATCGAACAGCCGGTGCCACCAGATCTTCCTCGGAGTCCAGCAGCTCCACCGCCCCCGCCCAGCACCAAGCCGTCACCTTACGCCGTCGCCTAAGACGCCGCGACGCAGATCAGGGGAAAGTGTCCCGGCGCCATGGGTGACCCGCCTCACCGATCTGGTGCGGGAGGGAAGAGAAGAGAGCCTCCTCCGCCGCCATCAGCCGCCTGGGGCTTCACCCGGTGACCTCCTCTAGCGGCGGCGGAGGGGAAGGGAAGGATGGACATGCCCGGCGGCGGGCGCTAGGGTTTCCACCCGAGCCACCCTAGCAGGAGGGCTACACGGGGGTGGATGAGATTAGTACGGCTTGCGCCATACAGTTCGTGCGGAGACGCAATGGATGAGAATACGATCAATGGTATCCTCCTCCTGAAGGGAAACATAACATTTTTACATGAGCCTTCAAGCCATGCCTGACACGTCAGTCGGAGGTCTGTTACCTATGCGACAAAGCCAAGCCAGCAAACAAATTACACTTGAAGGGTGCCCAATAGCCCCAAGTGCAAGAGGTTGCAAGGAAACAAGTATTGCCCTCACACAGAACAAAGTAAACTGATTGCGCCGATACACGACCCTGCTATAACAGTCTACTCTCCTTCAATAGACTCCAAACACCTAGCACCAACCACTCTCAACAATCAACAGTATGTGCCAATACACGACCATTGCCATCTACTACCTCCGTTCCAACATATATGACGTTAGCCTGCCAAAACATCATATATTTGGGAACGGAGGTGGTAAAGGCAGCAGACATTGTCGAGTCTCTCTGCACAGTATGCACTGCATTGCCATAGCTGATCATATTTGCATTACCTGAATGACCTACAACATTGGCTGAAACCCATCATGAGTCAATCAAGATCTCATGCAAAAAGATCTCCTGTTGGCAACTTGCATGCTCACATGATACGGAACCAGGGGCAATGCCACGTACCGAGTACCCTTGAATCCATATGTCCCTCCAAAACATCACAATGCACCCATCTCCTAGAGTATTTTGCACAAGGCTATCAAAGGCCCTCTTAGCCGTGTCATCCTTAAAGCATAGGCAATCGTTGCCATGGTCGCTCGGTTCTACCCAACAATTCCCACCTGTATCGAAGAGAAACACCTTGGAAATTCAAGTTTTTAACAACTAATCATCCATACATTTTAGGCTTGCACACATTGTCCCATGCCACTAGACACATCTCGAAGGAATCATTGAGTGAAAAGGGAGCAAAGAATGACAAAAGACGAGACCCTACTAGTCTTCACTCTTGTAGTTTCCTCTTCCTCGAGTCACGAATAATCCAGCTAAAGTAATAGAAAAATTTCAATCATTTCGATTTGTTCGAGGGGATAAAAAATAGGTACGAGCGAACCTTCTATTTAATCCTAAAAATAAGTTCTTTCAGTTTCGATTAGATCCTTTTTTTCTTCCGGAGATCAGAGCCAGACAAAGATAAGACTCCACGGCGGCACGATCAGGATGATAGGATGATCCAAATGGGTCAAAAATGAGTCAAAACTTGTAAAAGACCTTCCCAGTCCTCTCGTACTAGGGAAAAGTCCTGTCAATGCTCTAATGCCCACACCGGATATGGACCGATCTGTCTCACGACATTCTGAACCCAGCTCACGTACCAAGCCAACCCAAAGATTAGCTATCCATATTACTAAATTAACCAAATCAACAATTTTGTATTTGTAAATGAAGTGAGTCAAAGTTAAAAACTTTGATGGGTCTTTTCTATATGGGTTGCCCAGGACTAGAACTGCATATTATGCCTTGAAGAGGACTCGAACGTCCATGCTCTTCAGGACAAGATTTTGAGTCTCGCCCTCTATCTTGATGAGAGGAAACAAAATCTCTTTTTCCCTGTTGGGTAATTAATCATTCAATCAAGTCTTAAATGGGCCCCTCTAAAGTTTGAGGCAAATGAATGCATTTTTGTTCGTCGATTGATCTCATTCGCACTGGTCGCACAGAAAGCTCTCAACTATTTCTTCATTTCCTCAAACACCCAAGCATGGGCATCCATGACTAGAAGATGGTGCACAAGTCTAGCAGAAAGGATGCCCTTGACTAGGACTAGCCGCGCAGACCTTTGGATGAGGCCCTCCTGCCAGGCAGGAATGACAACACACACTTGATCAAGCATCATCTTCCACTGGTTCTTAGTCAAAGGGTTGATCTCAAGATGAAGCCCAAGATATTTGCACGGGCAAGTGTCGATGTCACATCCAAGGATCTCACTCACCGCTGCTTGTCCAGGTTAGGTTTTATAATCACGATCGCCATTGACTTGTGCAATAGTTGACCTGCAAGCCAAATGCCTCTCCAAAGACCTACAACGCCTGTTTAATGAACCAATGATTAAGGGCCAAAGGTCTGGGTGAACACCACAACATCATTGACAGATATAGATAATGGTTTGAAAGTGCAACTATCCCTGGGTGGTTTTGGTAATTCCTAACAACATATAGCTCATTGAGCTAATGCTACTTCAAGATAAACATTTCAGGAAAGCTCAATGATTGGCATGGCATGGATTAGAAATGTGGACCCCTCAAAATGCTAAGGACAAAGGATTGGATCAAGCTCAAAGCTCAAGACTCTACATTTTTTTCATTTTAAGTGATCCAAGATCACATTGAGTCCATAGGAAAAGCCAATACTATCAAGAGGGGTGAGGTGTTGCTTAATGAGTTTCTTGCTCAAAGTGCTTAGTGATATGCTCCAGAAACCCTCAACTACTTTCTCACATCCACATATGTCCCAAACCAAAAGTCAAACTCGGCCCCACCGAATCTGTCTATCCGGCGCCATCGAGTTCAGTTGACATAGCCACTGCCAGAAACCCTAGTCTTTTCGGTCTAACCGGTAGGGATCTCGGTCTCACGGAGATGGGATTGTAATCTCTTTGTTTCCCTTCGTAACGTTTCGGTCAAACCGAGATGAGTGATCGGTCCCACCAAGATTACAATGCAAACTCTCTGTTTCCCTTTCGTAACGTTTCGGTACAATCAAGATGAGCGAATCGGTCCCACCGAGTTTGCCTGACCAACTCTCTGTTTGTCTATAACCAAAATAGGCCCCACCGAGTTTGTGTAATTGGTCTCACCGAGATTACGTTATGCTCTAACCCTAACGAAATCGGTCTCACCGAGTTGACATGTCGGTCCCACTGAAAATCCTAACGGTCACATAATGAACTAAATTGGTCTGACCAAGTTTCACGATTCGGTCCCACCGAGTTTGGTAAATTGTGTGTAACGATTAGATTTTGTGTGGAGGCTATATATACACCTACACCCACTCTTCATTCATGGAGAGAGCCATCAGAACATGCCTACACTTCCAACATACTTTTTCTGAGAGAGAACCACCTACACTTGTGTTGAGGTCAAGATATGCCATTCCAACCACATAAATCTTGATCTCTAGCCTTCCCCAAGTTGCCTTCCACTCAAATCATCTTTCCACCAAATCCTATCCTATGAAAGAGAGTTGAGTGTTGGAGAGACTATCATTTCAAGCACAAGAGTAAGGAGTTCATCATCACCAAACCATTTGTTACCTCTTGGAGAGTGGTGTCTCCAAGATTGGTTAGGTGTCACTTGGGAGCCTCCGTCTAGATTGTGGAGTTGAACCAAGGAGTTTGTAAGGGAATGGAGATCGCCTACTTCGCGAAGATCTACCCTAGTGAGGCAAGTCCTTCGTGGGTGACGGCCATGGTGGGATAGACAAGGTTGCTTCTTCGTGGACCCTTCGTGGGTGGAGCCCTCCATGGACTCGCGCAACCGTTACCCTTCATGGGTTGAAGTCTCCATCAACATGGATGTACGATAGCACCACCTATCGGAACCACACCAAAAATCTTCGTGTCTACATTGCGTTTGCTCCCTCCAAACTCCTCCCTTTACCTTCATATGCTATTGTTTTACTTTCCGCTGCTATACTCTTAGAATTGCATGTGTAGGTTGTTTGCTTGACTTGTGCAAAGTTGCTAAAATCTGCCAGGAACTAAAATTGGGAAAAGGCTAGATTTTTATTTGGTCAAGTAGTCTAATCACCCCCCCTCTAGACATACTTTCGATCCTACAAGTGGTATCAGAGCTTTGGTCTCCATTTGCTTTAATTTACATAGCTTTTGGTGGTCATAGCCTTGGTTTCACAACCTAAGAGAGTATGACATCTAGCGAGGGAAATTACCACCGTAGAGGTCCTTACTTTGATGGTACTAATTTTGCTAGTTGGAAGCATACGATGAAAATGCATATTCTTGGACATAACCCCGCCATTTGGGCTATTATGTGTATTGGCTTGCAAGGTGAATTCTTTGATGAGAGAGCACCGAACTGTGAAGCTACCGCGGAAGAGTTGAAGATGCTGCAATACAATGCTCAAGCTTGTGATATTCTCTTCAACGGATTGTGCCCCGAAGAATTCAACAAAATCAGCCGTCTTGAGAATGCAAAGGAAATTTGGGATACTTTGATTGATATGCACGAAGGTACCGACTCCGTCAAGGAATCCAAATTGGATGTGCTTCAAAGTCAACTTGACAAGTTCAAAATGAAGGATGGTGAAGGTGTCACTGAAATGTACTCTATGCTTTTTGTCATTACAAATGAGATTGCCGACTTAGGAAGTGAAGAGATGACCGATAGATTCATCATCAAGAAGATCCTAAGAGCCTTGGATGGAAAATATGATACCGTGTGCACATTGATCCAAATGATGCCCAACTACAAAGATCTCAAGCCAGCGGAAGTCATTGGAAGAATTGTTGCTCATGAGATGTCACTCAAGGATAAGGAAGAGCTCCACAACAAGTCAAGTGGTGCCTACAAAGCCTCATGTGATGCCCCCACATCATCAAATGAGAAGCAAACCTTCAATGAAGAATTGAGCCTAATGGTGAAGAACTTCAACAAGTTCTATAAGAGTAGAAGCAAGGAAAGAAGTTCCAAGTCAAGGTCCTACAATGACAAAAGATCTTCTAGTCGTGAGCGTAACTGCTACAATTGTGGAAGACCCGGACACTATTCAAATGAGTGTACGGCTCCTTACAAAAGAAGAAAAGATTCTCCCAAAAGAAGAAGTAGGAGAGAAGAATCACCGCCAAGAGAGAGAAGGAGTAGAGATGATCGTTATGAAAGAAGACCCTCTCGGAGAAGCAAGGATTCGGAGAAGAAGGACAAATCATCAAAGAGCTACACAAAAAGAAGACATCAAGCTCATGTTGGTGAATGGGTATCCGGCTCTGACTCCGACAATCACTCCGACTCCGAATATACTCAAGATGAAGGTGTTGCCGGTCTAGCACTTGTGTCAACTGACTCCTACGACATATTTGACCCACCAAATGAAGGAATTGAAAGATGCTTCATGGCTAAAGGTCCAAAGGTAACACACCCCGAGTATGTTGATTTCAATAGTGATGAAGATGACTTGCTAGGAGATGATGATTTACTTGTTGACAACTCTAGTTATGAAAACTATGATGAACTTGCTATTAATCATAATAATCAAGATAAAACGAATGACAATGATAATAAGAAGATTGAGCGTCTAACTAAAGAACTAACCACTCTTAACTTAGCTCATGAAACTACCTTGGAAGATCATCGAGAACTTTTAAAGACTCATGAGAAGCTACGCTTTGAAAAACTCAACCTTGAGCAAGAGCATGAGTTCTTAAAAGCAATCATGATGATCTTTGCAAGAAAAGTTCTTCTTACATTGCCAAGCGTTTACTCTTGTCTACTTACATGCCACAAGTTAAAACTAGCAACAAGAGTAAGAAAGATTCTTCTTCTAGTAGTAACAACAATCATGCTAAATACAACATTGTTGCTTCTAGTAGTTCTGTTGATTCCACTAATGATTCTCTTAGCCAAGTTACACTTGAGCAAGAAAACAACTTATTGAAGGGAATTATAGATAAAAGGTGTTTACAAGAGCCTTGCCGAGAGTAAGAAATTTGATGAAATTGTACGCAAGCAAGGAAGACACCGGAACAATCAAGGTGTAGGTTTTGAGCGAAAGTTCAATGCCAATGGAGTTGAGTGGGAAGAAGATAAATACCCCAAGACGAAGTTTGTTCCTCAACAAGAGAAGTATGATCCTACTTCTTTCCAAGGAACACAGGCTCAAGATGATCTTCCACCGCAAGACTACAAGCTAAAAGGCAAGGACATGCTTCAAGAGGAGATTGATGCATTTGAAGAAGCACCTAAGGTCTTGGTCAGGTGGATTCCCAAGACTACATCAAGTTCTACTTCATCAAGTATGACTACAACTCCAAGGATTCTCATAAAGATGGTGTGGATCCTGAAGAAGAAGAACTAGAGAGTTCTTGAGGGTGACTCCGCCAACATACTTCACTCATATCATTTTGGCGAGGACAAGTGCAAACAACTTCCATATCTTGCAGTAGTTCAAGGAGTCACAAACCCTCTTATTGGTAAGACAAGGGACAAGGTAACCTAATGCTTTCATGGACATCATCCTATGTAAACATCACTCTATGTCTATGGATATCCTTGTTTGTTCCTTGTGGGACTAACCCGTGTAGGTATTGAAAGTGCAACTCACTCCAAAGGATTGCTCCAAAAGATCTACATCAACATTGAGCATCTACATCTTCAACACCTACATGAAGTCATCATCGACAAAACTCAATGTTAGTTCATCCCTCTTAGGGGGGATATCACATCTAGGGGGAGCTTTACTCCATCAATTGAGCTAAAACAACTCTAATTGTGTGAACACAACAATGCTTTATGTAAAAGTGGCAACCCCACTTGTGCTTGAACGATTAGTATGACCTACGATCAAATGTTCTCATTTGACTCCTAAGTCAATATACTCATATATAGATGACCTAGTCATCGCCAAATTGCTTGATAGATGCTAGAGTGATTGTGCATGCTTTGTCACATATTTCATTTGCCATCTTATTGTGTGAGCATGTTGGATGCATATTTTACTCATTCGAGGACATCCATTTGTTGCTTTGATTGTTTGGATTTTTTTTCTCTTTTGCCAAATGGATGGACAAGAATGCCTAAGAACTCCGTCTAGTTATCTATGCTTTCCTCGTCTCAAACTCTATTCATGCTACATCACAAAGTTTGATAAAGTCAGATTCGAACCACTCTATGTGAGGAGCACTCGGAGTCCCCGATTTGTCATAGAGTTAAACTTCCAAAACCTCTTTGTGCATTTCGGTATGACCGAGTCATCCATTTCGGTCACATCGAGATCACTAAGTTGATCTAGGTTTTCAATCTCGGTGCAACCGATTAGAACGTTTCAGTCACACCGAGTTGCAGTAACCGCTTGCAGTTCTGCATCTCGGTGCCACCGAGTTGTTCCACTCGGTCACACCGATAGGGTTAGGTTATATATACTGACGGGTCAAATTTTGGAAAATTTTCTGAAACCCTTCACCCGCGCGTAACCTGCTCTGCCTCTTCGGGTCTCCGGATCGTCTTCACGCCGCTAGCGACCTCCCACCACTGGCCTCCGTCGCCATCAACGGCAATCTGCTCCGCCGTTGCCGCCGTAGCAAACACTCGCCACTCTAGGGTAAGTGTTCGACCCTTGTGCTGTCTTTTTCACTCTGATTCCTAGCACAAGGACAATGCCATGGTTCTTGCCACGATTGAGATTGATCCATCCAGCTAAAACTCCCTTAGGTCTAGATTGATTCGAAAATTTTAGGGTTAGCTCTACGCTGAACTCATCTCAGACCGACCGGACTGTAGAAATTGGTCTCACCGATTCAGCCTTGGCCATTGCACATGTGCTTTTTGGTCTGACCAAAACATGCAAATCGGTGTGACCGAGTTCAAAATTATGTGAAACCCTTGCAATCTCGGTGCCACCGAACGGTGACTCGGCCCTACCGAGTTCACTAGTTTAGGTTCCAAGTGTTGCTTCGGTATCACCGACTTGGTCAATTCGGTAGCTCCGAGATCACTTCTGTAGAGAACTAAAACTAAGCTTTTTGACTCAATTATTTTGCAAAACCTCTATACTTTGTGATGCTCATCTACTCTACCTACAACCTATTCACAGGGTCTCCTGACAGTTTACCTGCAAGATGTCTGATCAAAGTGACAGTCAGAACAAATCTGAAGAACAGGTTCAGATGAGTGAGGGCACTAGTCCCTCCAGCTCTTTTGATGATGGAAGCAGGAGCACTCCAAGCAACTTACCTAAGGCAGCAACCAGATCCAGGAAGAAGAAAAACTCAGAATCTGAGGATGAGGATTATGTGGCCATTGAGGATGAGGCCACTTCAAGGAAAAAGGTGCTGAAAAAGGAGTATGGCACAACTGCTATAGTTAAGCCAGGGATGCATAAGAAGGCACCAGCAAAGAGAGTTCCTATGTCTAAGGCCAGAGCATCCACTGCTGAAACCTCCAAGCCAACTAAAGAGGTAGTTGGAGAAGGGAAGAAAAGGAAGGAACACTACTAGGGAAAACCTTATACACAGAATCTTAGCAGTAGCGCGGCATAAAAACAGGCACTGCTGCTAAGTAGTAGCAGCGCGGCTACGGAAAGCTCGCTACTGGTGCAAACTTGGCAGTAGCGCGTGACGCTTAAACCGCGCTGCTACAAAAATCCACCGACAGTACACAAGGACATAAGTTTACCAGTAACGCGGCGCCAGGGAGCGCGCTGCTGCTAACGCCATAGTAGCAGCGCGCTTTTTTGTCACCTCACTGCTGCTAATTTTGAAAATGTCACAGGGTTGGCCCGTTTAGCAGTAGCGCGTGATAGGAAAGCGTGCTGTTGCTACGCTCTTAGCAGCAGCACGCTTTCTCTCCCGCGCTACTGCTAAGACGCAGGACCCACCACCTTTTCCACCTCCCCCTCCCCATCTCCTCTCCTTCCTTTCCCCTACCCTCCCACATCCTCCCTCTCTCACTCTTCTTCTTCCTTAATACTTCTCCCCCATTACTCTCCCTCTTCTACCTACCTTTCTCTCTCTTCATTACTCCTAGCTATAACTACACCACCTCCATTAATTCATCTCCTTTCTCTTTTTCCTCCCCCCTCCACTAGTTGAAGTTGTCTCCTCCCAAGTTAGCTAGCTAGGTAGATGTAGCATTTAGTTAAGTGACCTATTTACCCCCTAACTAGATCTTTCTTTGTCAAGAAGAGCTTTGTGCACTTTTGACCTCCCTACATCATCATCTCCACCGTGTGCTCAATCTCGAGATAGAGGTGTGATTAATATTTCATGCTTTTGCAAAATGGAAATATGTTTATGCATGTGTGTGTGATATTTTTATGGAAATTGTGTGTGTGGCATGAGTTGACGCCAAATTGTGCATTTGAGTTGCCTATGTTTTGCCGAAATGTCGATTTATTTCCGTTTCGGCGAATTCCGGGCAAACTCTAGATCTATATATGTCCTACTTTTAAGGAAGGTCATGCCAAATTTTTGTATGACTTTGATGAATGCATGCATTTTTATAATCAATTTGTTTATTATTACCGTGCAGAGTTCACGATGGTCAATGGAACGATGGTGGACAGGTGGTTGCGGTCGGCGGTGCAGGACATGAAGGAAAATAATCTGACAGAGGTTTTATGTCCGTGTCGAAAATGCAAAGGAATAGTTTGGCTTGACCCCCATGTCGGTCGTCGTGTCGAAGCGCACCTGCTCATGACTGGTTTCATGGATGGATATACTCGGTGGATAACTGAAGATGAGGATGACGATGTTGAGGATGCCGACGGGGCAGGCAATGATGACACGGGGCAAGACGAAGAGATGATCGATAATGGCGGTGGGGAAGAGGCCGGACATGGCGGCGGAGAAGGGGTCGGACATGGCGGCGGAGAGAACGACATGGACTCCACGCAGCAGAGTTCGTCGGTACTAAGTTCAATCGTGCGGGACCCTCATGTTCAAGCATTGCTTCGCAAGGAGACGGGTACTGAGAGAGCTGCTTCTAGAGAGGAGGCTAAGCTTTAGCAACTGGTGGTAGACTCGAACACTCCATTGTATGATGGTTGCAATCCTGAGGTGAGCCGCTTGAGTTTCACGCTCCAAGTGCTGAAGACGAAGGCTAAAAACAAATGGACCGACACTAGCCTCGATGAGCATCTCAAGTACCTAAAGGATGTTCTTCCCGAGGGTAATCTATGTCCTAGTAGTGTTGATGAGGCCAAGAAGATCGTGTGCCCTCTTGATCTGCCACACATTAGATACCATGCATGCATCAACGATTGCATAATTTATCAGAAGGAGCACGCGGAAAAAACAAGTTGTCCGGTGTGCAATGCTTCTCGATACAAGAAGGCCGGGAAGAAATGTCCCCAGAAAGTGGTATGGTACTTACCGATCACTCCCCGTCTCCAGAGGTATTTTATAGATCCCAAGGAAGCAAAGCTAATGCGCTGGCACGCGGAGAGGAAGAAGCCCGATGATGGAGATGATCCGAAGCTGAGACACGTCAAGGATGGAAGCCAGTGGGGAGCGTTGAACAACTTCTATCGGTATTTTGAATGTGATGCAAGGAACATCATGCTCGGCGCGTGTACCGATGGCATGAATCCGTTTGGCAACCAGAGCACCAACCATAGCACATGGCCCGTGTTTGTATGGATGTACAACCTCCCCCCTGGTTGTGCATGAAATCGAGGTACATTCACATGAGCATGCTTATTCAAGGGCCGAAACAACCAGGAAATAATATTAATTTGTATCTGGGGCTACTTCAGAAGGAGTTAGACACGTTATGGAATACACCGGCCAGGACATGGGACGCCAACAAAGGCGAGTATTTCAACATGAGAGCCGCGCTGATCACGACAGTGCACGACTATCTTGGTTACGAATATGTGGCAGGCCAGGTGTGCCATGGATATTGCGGATGCACGCGGTGCATGGATGATACGACGTCTCAGCAGCTAACGTCAAGGAAAGATGGCGGGTCTGGGAAAATCGTGTACATGGGGCATCGAAGATGGCTCGAACAGGACGACCCATGGAGAAACCATGGAGATCTATTCAATGGTCACGCTGAGCATCGAGGACCTCCACGTAAGTGGAGCGGTGCTGAAATCGATGAGCTGTTGAAAAACTGGAAGGAGTGCCCCGCGCCGGGAAAGACGATGAGAAAGGCGCCAGAGCCGCTGATGAAGGTATGGAAGACGAGGTCTGTGTTCTGGGACTTGGAGTACTAGCACAAACTCGATACACCTCATTGCCTTGATCAAATGCATATCTGTAAGAATGTCCTTGAGAGCTTGCTCGCAACACTGATGAACATGCCGGATAAGACCAAGGATGGGCCGAAGGCAAGAAAAAACATGCAAGATTTGGAAATCAGGGAAGATCTGCACATGCCGCCACGTAAAATGTCAGACGAGACAGAGACGGAGATAGAGGCACGGGAGAAGAAGGGCAAGAAAATAAAGAATGAGGATTATTGCCCCCCTTCTTGCTTCACCTTAAGTCAGGCTCAGATCAATCAATTCTTTAAGTGCCTTACCGGAGTCAAAGTTAATTCCGGTTACTATGGCAAGATAAGTAGATATCTAGACACGGACAAGAAAAGGTTCAGCGGGATGAAGTCTCATGACTGTCATGTGATGATGACGCGGATATTACCTGTTGCCCTTAGAGGGATAATGGACAAGCACGTCCGTGACACGCTTATTGGTCTCTGCAACTTTTTCGACGTCATCTCTCGAAAGTCGATCAGTGTGAAGCAGCTCCGAAGGCTACAGGAAGAGATCGTTGTGATACTGAATGAGCTTGAGATGTACTTCCCGCCCGCGTTCTTTGACGTGATGGTGCATCTGTGTGTCCATATTGTGGATGACATAATAGACCTGGGGCCGTCATTCCTGCACAACATGATGCCGTTTGAGAGGATGAATGGGATCATCAAAGGATTCGTTCGTAACATGTCCCGTCCGGATGGAAGCATCGTCCAGGGCTATTTGACACAAGAGTGCATCTCTTTCTGTGAGAATTTTCTATATGGCGCAGACCAGCCGCCTGGTGTTAGTGTTGGTTTGCCCGTTAACAAGCACGATGGGAGGCTCGAAGGAGAAGGTCACTGCAACGGTCGCAGGGAACTGCACGTGGCATACTCAGATCGACGCAGCGACTTTGACAGAGCAAACTTGGTAGTGCTACAACACCTAGACGAGGTAGATCCTTTCGTGGCACTGCACAAAGAAATTATCGCAAAGAAGTATCGTGACCGGGGGGTATGCAGGACGGACGCCGAAGTTACTAGAGAGCACAACTCCACTTTCCTGCATTGGTTCAAAGAGCATATTATTGCTAATCCCCCGGAGGAGGGCTCTAAGGACGGATTGCTCATATACGCCTTAGCACATGGCCCCTCGCCCAACCTCGTAACCTATCAGGCATATGATATCAACGGATACACGTTCTACACGGAGGCCAAAGATATGGACAGTGATGAATATCAGAACTCAGGGGTGACGATGGAATGCATGACCGGCAGCGACAACGGCGCAACTGAACGATTTTATGGAAGGGTCGAGGAGATCTGGGAGCTTGACTACTCTGGACTGCACAACACGACGATGTTCCGTGTCAGATGGGCTAAGAATGTCGAAAGAGAAAGCCGGATTTTCACTACCATGACTATACCCGACGCCAAGAGCGCTACCGTGAACGCTATCGCAAAAAACGAGCCATGGGTACACGCTAAGCACGTGACACAATGCTTCTTCATAACCGACCCATGCAATCCCAGTCGTGTTGTCGTGAGGAAAGGCAAAAGAAACATCATTGGAATGGATGGAGTCGCCAACGAGGAAGACTATGATCAGTACGGCAACCCAATGAGGGAAGATGACGATGATGATGAAGTATACGTCAAAAGAAGAATCAATACTACATTACCAAAGAAAAATCGTACTCCATGGAAAAGGCAAAGTCACAATGAGGGGCTCAATTATTCTTCGACGAACAAGAAGGGAAAGAAGCTGACTCAAAAACGAAAACGTCAGCGCTGAGGAATCGGTCAAATGATGTAATATATATATATATATATATATATATATATATATATATATATGTTCCTATTTTGTATACACACTTAATTAGCCATTATTATGCATGGGTCCAATGATGTAATATATATATGTTCCTATTTTGTATACACACTTAGCCATTATTATGCAAGGGTCCAATGATGTAATATATATGTTCCTATTATGCTGAGGAAAAGAAAAAAGGGAAACTGGTTATAGCAGCAGCGCTTTAGTGAAAAAGAGCTACAGCTAGTCAAGGTAGCAGTAGCGGTTTCTGCAGAAAATCGCTACAGCTAGTCAAGGTAGCAGTAGCGGTTTCCGCAGAAAACCGCTACAGCTAGTCGAGGTAGTAGTAGCGCGTTTCATGTAAACGCGCTACTGCTACGTCCACTTAACCCAAAATTCTCCCTCTCCCTGCTTCATCCCCCTTCTTTTCCCCCAAATCCCCAGTCTCTCTTCCCTGGCCCCGTCGCACTGCCGCGCCCGCCCCCGACCTCGGCGCGCTCGCCCCCGACCCCGGCGCGCTCGCCCCGACCCCGCCGCCCACGACCCCGCCGCGCCCGACCCCGGCGCGCTCGCTCCCGACCCCGCCGCCCCCGACCTAGGCACGCTCGCCCTCGCACCGGCGCTCGCCCCCGACCCGTCGGCCCTCGCCTCCCTCCTCTGCTTCCTCCCCTCCCAACCTCGGCCATCGTCGGGCCTGCCTCCTCGCCCTGCACCCTTTGTAAACCACCCCCCTCTCTCTCTGCTAGCTAGGGTTAATTTACTTAGGTTTTAGTTATGTTAATTAGGTTATCTATTTAGTTATGAATTTAGATAGGTTTCAAAATTTGCTGAATTTATATGCAAATTTGAACTGGACATGTGATATGTGGATATGTCATGTTTTGGACATGTCATGTTTTGGTAAATGATCCGAGTTGCCTATGTTACACCGGAATGTTGATTCATTTCTGTTCCGGTGAATTTCAGGCGCTCGATATGTCCATTTTTTAGCAAAGGTCATGCTGAAATTTCCCGTGAATAAAGGCATGATTTGTGCTACATAGTTGGCATATCGAGTGCTGGCACATAGATTTCTTTTTTATCTCATTTCTCATTTATTCATACTTTTAGAAATAAATGAGGACACTTAATCATAGGAAACATGTCGAACAACGAAGAAACTGGGCCTTCTGACCAAGATGCAGACGAGATGGATTATGAGGGTGAACAAGACTACCTCGACTTTTTGACTGCTAAGCAAGGTTTGCAGGTCCGCCTCGATGATGGTACTGACGCCGACACCGACACCGACGGCGCCGGCACCGATGGCGGCGCCGAGACCGGTGGGGAAGGTACCGCCGGGGAAGATACCGGCGCCGATGCCGGTACCGAAAAGAGGCATAAGAAGCAGAGGATACGAAAACCTAACAAACTAGGGATTGGACGACTTGTGATCACAAAGATGGCACCTGGCAAGTTTGAGCCGTTAGAGCCGGAAGAACCTCGCAAGTGCTATGGGAACCAAGTAGGATGCATCCTACGGGAATGCGCGAGCATCAATGACGATGACTTAAGGAGTAAAGAACATTTGACGCAGTTGCTCCTAACGAAGTTGCACAAGAGATTCAAGTTCCCCGATCGGGATGATAACATAGAACAACCGTGGGATGATCCGAAGATGAAAAAGATTAACAATCACGCCATGGGCATGTTCAGCAATGATTTGGCCTCCTGGAAATCGAGGGTGAAACGAGCTATTGAGGCTGAGGAACCCCTGTCCAAGATTCTGGAGGAAAATCCGACACTTACGGAAGAGGAGTTCGAAAAGTTCAAGGACACTTGCGCTACCGAGGACGCCAAGGCTAAGGCTGCGAAATTCAAGAGCCTTCAGCAAAGGAACACGGGGAAGCATCGCCTCGGAAGCCGTGGCTACCTCGGTAAAAGGCCCATATGGGATAAGGAGGACGCGGAACGTGAAGCCGCGGGTCTCCCAGACCCCTTCGCGAAGTTCACCAACCCCTTGGAGCATGACTTCATCAGGGCCCGCTACAAGTGGGACAAGGAGAAAAAGGTTTTTTACACGGACAAGATCACGAGGAAATTGATTAGACTACTGGAGAAGCAACACCAGCTTGCAGCCGAAAACCCTACTTCTCCGATGAGGCCCAAGTGGGACACCCCTCTCAACCGGGCCTTGAACGAACTTAAGGGACTCCCTTTGGGCCAGCGGCCGCAATATGGTCGTGTGCACGGCGCTGGAGATGGCGCCACGTGGAAGGTGTTTTACAACGAGGGCCCGGAGGCCAAGAAGCAGAAAAAGAAGTTTAGTCAGGCGGACATCGACGCGAAGGTGAAGCTTGCGGTCGAGAAAAAAGCAGCTGAGGACGCGAAAAAAGCAGCCGAGGACAAATATGAGTTGCTACAGCAGGCAGTCAATGCAGCTGTAACTGCCTGCAGAAATGATTTTGCTACTAACTTGGTTCCAGTTATCATCAACTGGACGAAGGAAAATCCAGACAAGACGGTACATGATTTCCCGTTGCCCAGTTTCGTCGGGAGCAACTCCATGAACAACAACACCATCGCACCATCACTTGCTCACGCAACTGGGCCTCCTCTCGCAGCCGCTCCCGCTCATAGCAGCCCGTCCTCAGTCTCTGGCGCGCTTGGTGGGCCTTCGTCTTTGGTTGAGCTCGACGCCGTCACGGTAATTACATGTCGCACCAACATATATATATATATATATATATATATAATATTCCATTTTTGTTGCCTTTCGGATGTTTTACGCCACAGACATATGTGTTTGCAGGCGAAAGAAACCCCGTGCACCATACTCTACTTGATCAAAGGCCAGAAGGTGGACGTGGGAAAGGGGATGATAATGGACCCCTTGCAACCCACGTTCCACAACCAGCCGATCCCTGCTGGGCACTTCAGGGTTAGCTTGTCCAGTGTGAAATCGGGGCACGAGGATTTGCCTCCTCCAGTACAGCATGTGGGAGCGGACGACGAGACCCCGCCGCGGATTGGAAGCTGCAAGGGTTGGGTGCTGCTATGGCCGAAGAATCTTATTCGTCTGGAGCCGGCCGAGAGCACACCAATAACCACACATCAACAAGCATGTGCGGAGACCACCACCCCGCCTACGCAATTACCAGCTCCTGTAGTGCCGGGTGAGAGCGGCGGACGACATGATGAAGGGGGTGCAATAGTGCTGGCTGATGTAATTTGTCCTGTAGAACAGAGAATGGATGATGAGACGGAGGTCGACCCTATGGATTTCCTCAATACAAACGCGTATGACTGTGACATAGAATTGATGAGTCAACCATATGACGAATCGGGCTATCAGCTTGCTAATGAGGATATGGATGATATGCCCGGGCAGGAAGGTCGTAGCAGGGATTGCAAAAAGTCTCTCTTCATGAAATCCTCACAGGACACGCCTGAAGATGCCGCCTCAACACAGGCTCAACTATCCCAGCGCGAGGGTCGTACAGTACTTAGCCCGGGAACACTGGGGCAGGGGTTAAGGAAGGGTCTAGAAGGTGTGCCCAAGAAAAAGGAGAGAAAGAGATCGGGGAAGATAGCTGCCTCCAAACAAGCCAGAGCACATAGCAGCCAAACGATGCATTCTGAAGAGCGTGTACCCGTGAAAGGTGCGGCCATGTTCCATCTCACGGGCGAGCCGATGCTACCGCCGAAACCACTGGAGGCACTATCAGGGGATCTCAGGAGACTGCACGACCATGTGCTGTCGACTGAGAAAAGCCTACTAGCCTCAAAGGATCCAGGATATCCGACATACGCGGCTCGTGTGCCTGAGGGGAAGTGCTACGTCGAGACACGGCCCGCGGAGGTGTTCTTCCTGCGGTTTGACCATATCTTTGAGATGTTTCTGACAAGGCGGCTCGATTTTACAATCGTCCGCCTTTTTGCGCTACATATGAGCTCTGTCATGAACAGTGAAGAAGTCTCGCAAATCTGTGTGGCGGATCCGTACTACATGCACGAGTCTTTCTTGAGTCTCGGCGACTTTGAGCGTGAAACTGCTAGGGACTACCTCCAAAACTTCATGGTACAGAATAAGGACCGGGAAATTGTCCTCGTGCCTTATCATCCAAAGTAAGTCAGTTTCGAACAACCCTTTCATACATTTCAATCATTCCTTCTCTCTCTATGGGGAATAATTTGAGGTGTCTTTTCCCCGCAGCAACGGGCGCGCCGTCCTTATCGTTCTTTATCCGCAAGTCTCCCACGCCGTGTATTTTGACCCTTCCAGAGACTACGAGAAAAAAGACTACACCCACATAATGAATATTCTAGATGATGCTCTCCAAGGCTTCAGCTTTAGAGGTGGCCACATGCAGATCAGGAAACAAAGGAACAAGAAGATGGGTTTCGCGCATAAAACTAACTTCTCCTGCATCCAAGTCCCAAAACCAAGCAAGAAGGATGGATTGTACATCCTCCATCTCATGAATCAGTTCAACACGGATCACCAAAAGCTTCGCATGAGAAGCAGAAATGATGATCATATCCACAAGTGGCTAGAATCTCATGGAGAAGCGGATTATAAACTTAGAGATGACTTCTTTCGCATCCAAAGCGACATTGCGACGATCATCATGAAAGAAGTCGTCGATGAGAAGGGGATGTTCCACCACGGCCCTATATCGCGAGCTGACGTCCGAACTCGCATAGGCATGCAACGTCTAGACCTCACGCCGTTCAAGAAGCTAGGGTCCATCCTCGATGATATGGAAGGATGGAACTTCTAGTGATTTATGATGCCGATGATGATGATATGTGTCGGTTGAACTTGTATACTATTTGTAGTGATGCAACTTTGTGATGTCCACGATCCCTGCCGAACTTGCGTAACGCTACTTTGTTAGTTTGCGTACGATGACCTGCGTACCTCTAGTTAATTAATTTGCATACTGTATGTTGCATCTAGTTGCTAACCCTTTCTTTTTCGGTGTTCTCTAGTATATTTTGTTGCATATATATGATTGTACATCCTCTTCATGAACATGCATCTCTAACAGGTACCTAGTTTCTTGATGGCGAGATGGAACTGCTATGTCGTGTACAAAGGGAAGGTTCCGGGGGTGTACAACGAGTGGCATGAGTGTCAGGCGCAAGTGAATGGGTTCTCGGACGCCAGCCATAAAGGCTTCAAAAGCAGACAAGAAGGAGAAGCTAGTTACTTGAGGTTCACGCTAGCGCGAGAGAGGACTCGTAACCGCCATCTCATGTACTGCATAGTTCCGCTCTCACTCATAGTGATAGCTCTTCTCGCGTATACCTTTGTTTAGATGGATGACGTTGTAGTTGCAAGTATTCGAGACTTGCATGTATCGCTATTTTCGAGATGATGACAAGATACCACTTTGTGTTGGATGATGATTATGACGAGACTATTTGTATGTATATGCTATGATTACATTTGTGGTCTCGCAGGCATTTATATGTGTATCATGATGACATTTGTATGTGCTAAATATTCTTCTATAAAGCCTGTTCAAATACAAAAAAAATATGCCGAAAAAAGAAAAAACTACTAAAATTAGCAGTAGCGAGTGTAGAAAAGTTAGCAGCAGTGCGGTTGTAGCAGTAGCGCGCACAAGGGAAGCGCGCTATAGCTATTAGCAGCAGCGAGGTTCCTTTAGGCGCGCTGCTGCAACACTTGTGTAGCAGTAGCGCGGGTGGACCAGCGCTACTGCTATACGTTAGCTGTAGCGCCTTATTGGTAGCGCGGGTACCCGCGCTGCTGATAGGCCTAAAACCCGCGCTGCTGCTAGCCTTTTCCCTAGTAGTGGAAAGGGGCAAGAAGACCACCACCAGAGTGCTTGGCAGATCATCCATAATGAGAGGTTCAGATAAAGAGGAAGAGGATGCTGCACCAGCTCCTAAGGCTCAGAAGTTTATGGGAGATGCAATCAAGTCAGGGGCTGCTCCATCTAAGCCCAAAGCTGCTGCTCAGAAACCCCCCAAACCCAAGAGGAACACCATGAGTATACCAGCTGAGGAAAAGAACAAAGCCCCGGTGCCTGAAGCTGCTGAAGAAGAGGAAGATGACTCACTTGTTTTGAGAAAGCTGAAGCCTAAGATCCCTGACCACAATGATGCACATCCTGTTGCAGAAAACATGAAAATCAGGAAGGATTCAGGACTGAGATTATGGAGACAGTCTGATCCATATGCTGTCAGGAGGAGAACTGATGTGGATTACATGTTTCACACTAAGGAACGACAAGACTTCTATGAGACAATTCTTCTTGACAAGAAGCCCATAGTGTGTGACATGAGATGGGTTGACTAGGAATACATCAAGGAGAATGAAGATCACTATCCATGTGTATATGACAGCTTCAAAGCATGTGGAGTTGGTACATTTGTTGTCCAGAAGCTCACCAAGTGGAATGATGAGATGATCATGCAGTTTTACTCCACTGCCCACTTCTACCCAGATGGGAAGATCATTTGGATGTCTGAAGGTACAAGGTACCAATCTACCATTGAAGAATGGGTTCAGTTGATCAATGCCCCAGAAGAAAGTGAGGATGACTTGGATGTTTATGCTGAAAAGAAGAAAGACCATAACTCTATGGCCAACATGTACAGAGAGATCCCAGATGATGCATTGGATACTCATAAGTTTGGATCTGTCCACTTCTATTGTCTGGTCTGCTTACCATCAACTGGATCCTAAGGCACACATTGTCACCCAAGTCAGGTGATCATAAGATGATCAGAGGACATGCTATCGATTTGCTCCATTTGTTTGATGTGCCACAAAAGTTCAAAGTCATGAGTCTGATTGTGGAGACAGTCAAAAGGACAGCAGCTGATCAGAAGAGAAGTTGTGGGTATGCCCCATAAATTCAGGAGCTCATCAACTCCAAGATGGGCACAGGAAAATATCTATTGGATAAGGAGCACCTGCCCATCTACTCTGAATTTGAAGACAACTCTGTTGTCATGAATAAAAATGAACCATCATCAGCTCAAGCACATGAGAAGAGAGAGAAGGCAAGGGCAGAGAAAGTTGCAAAGATGCCAACTATTGAAGAGGCATCTCAATTATTCTTGAAGACAAAGCAAGATCATCTTGGACATCTGATCCAATCGACCTTGAGGATTGAGAAGGGCTTGGCCACCCTGACTCAAAACCAGGAGAGCTTGGAGAGGATCGTTGAGCAAAAATTCTATGATCTTGATGTCAAAGTGAATGAGATTCAGACTGCAGGTGAGCAGATTCAAGAGAAAGCAGAGGAGAGGAGAGGAAAAGCAACCACTGATGCTTTCAAGCGCGTGCCACGAGGTCCAAAGTCTACTGCAGTGATAGTATCAGATACTAGAGCTTCAGTGTCAGCACCAGCAGCTATAGCTCCAGTGCCACCTCCAGCACCCACTCCATCAGCTCCAACTACTTCATCGGAAGCCTTCGTCCTTGGAGTTGTCTCTACACCACCTCCCGAAGATCAAGCCTGAGAGACGTATAGCACTATGCATTTTCAAACTTTTTGGTAACTTGTTGCCAAAGGGGGAGAAAAATGTATAGATCATAGGCTTCGAGAGAAAGTGTTGCTTTTTATCTCTCTTGCTTTTTTGGTTGAACTACTTTATTACATCCTTGTGTGAGATACTTTATGTCCTTGTGAGATACTTGTTTGATCATGTGTTTGATCATATGCTACCCTTAATGCTTGTTGGATGATATTATCTCTTATATCCCTATATGATCATTCACTTGCTTGGTGATGAGTGCATGTTTTTAACTTCTATCATTTTGAGCTCTCCACCAAGATGTATGTGACATGGAAGAGTAACCCATGATCCTAATCGATTGTGCATTTGCATTCAAAAGCAAATTTTAAATAATCACTGGTAGAAAAAGGGCCTATAGTCCCGGTTCGTAAGGGCCTTTAGTCCCGGTTCCTGAACCGGGACTAAAGTGTCGGTACTAATGCCCCGACCCTTTAGTCCCGGTTCAATCCAGAACCGGGACTGATGGGCCTCCACGTGGGCAGTGCGCAGAGCCTAGTCAGGAGACCCTTTGGTCCCGGTTGGTGGCACCAACCGGGACCAATAGGCATCCACGCGTCAGCATTTCTGTGGCTGGGGTTTTTGTTTTTTTTTGAAGGGGGGGGGGGTTGGGGGTTTTGGGGGGTTAATTTAGGTGTTTCATATATTGTGTTAGCTAGCTATAATTAATAGAGAGAAGTGTCCTCTCTTACGTCCGTGCTTGGTCGACGCTACGTACTATACATACGTATAGAGAGGACTAGACACGCTAGTTAGCTAGTAAGCAAACGAAGGAAACAGAAGATCATCATGAACATATATGCATACAGAGAGAAGTGATATCGACCACCTCTCCTTCTCCGAGAGATTGGTCGAACAACAAGTTCTCGTATATCTATCCGACACTACCGGCTACATATATACAATAATTATCTCTTACAAATATAATCATACGGACTCATGGTCCACATAGTATTCTCCGTCTTCAGCGATCACTTGGTCAAGAAAGAATGCCGCCAATTCCTCTTGAATTGCTCGCATGCGAGCTGGTGCTAGGAGTTCATCCCGCTTCCGAAACATCTAATTTGAAGAAGGGGGTCAATACATACATACATATATATATATATATATACATATATATATATATATGAATGAATGAAACTCAATACAAATGATGGTAATAAAATAAAATTATGAATGTTATTATTTACGTACTTCATATTGTTCGTCAGAGTACCCGCCCCACTCACAGGTCGTGTGGCGGATGGACTCGCAGATGTAGTATCCACAGAAATCATTCCCTTGTTCCTGCCACAACCACTTTACAAGAAATAGAGGCCAATCAAACTAATAAGCAAGAATGCTAAATGGTATTGATGAAACTAGCGCTTGAATCACTAGGAGATGCGCGGAACATGCTACTATAGTACTTACTTTCGGGTGTCTAAATTCCAGCTCCTTCGGCAGTCCCGGAACTGTTTTGGTGAATTTTCTCCAAACCCTGCCGGACAAAGAAAACAATTACTTGATATCAGGAAATGAACAAAGTTGCTGATATGGTGGATAATGATCGATTTAACTTACTTCTTGAGGATTTCAGTCATGTCCGCATACTCCTGGGGATCTTTTCGTTTAGAGTCCAAGACGGTTACTACTCCCTGCTCAAGCCTAATCTCTAGGAGAATATAGTGGAAACTGCACACGCATGCATAACTCATCAATTACATTACTATAACCTGGACTAATATATAAGGGAAACCGAATATGCACAAGACAGTAACACTCACTCAAAGTTGTAAGGAAAGAGTATTATATCTTTGTTTTCATTTTTTTTGAATGGTCGTAGCAAGTTGGCCTCGGTATCTGCGGCATGAAATTTAACCTGAGTTGCATCTATGAGATATGTGTTAATGAACCCAATATCACCGATTTGTCTTTTCTTCAATTCGGCGATCTTCATTCTGCATAATATAGTGAGGATAATTATAAATACATGCAATGAAAGAGATGAGCTATATAGAGAGACTTAATGACAGAAGTAGTAGTACTTACAGACAGTAGCAGGTGATCGTTCTTTTATCGAGGGCCAATTGATTGAAAAACTGATAGAACTCCTCAAATGGAATAGGCAACAGTTCAATTCCAATGAGGTCATGCTCTGGTTTAACTCACGCATACAAAGTACTCCTCCCCCTAGACTCTCTGCAGATTTTCAAGTACCAATCATGTAATCTTCGCATCATCGTTGTTAAAGATTTTTCATGTTTGACGAGAGGCTTCCCATACTCGTATCTGTGTATCTGCACCTCCATGGTATCATAATGTACATCGTCGGGCAGGTAATCGTCAACATTGCCATAACCGGGCACCATCCTCGGATCGACGATGTCGCTAGGCACCTTGAGGGGGGGGGCACGATTGCTTCGCTTGTTCGCCGAGCTGGGCAATTTGTTTCCCAGCTGCTCGTCGTTCTTCCAGCCTTTGATCACTGACTGTACTTCCCGACCGCTCCGCTTCGGCCCATGTCTTTGCAATAATCCGCTCATAGTTGCCTTTCGGTGGAGACTTGGGTGGTTTTGCCAGGGCAGCCAGAGTGCGCTTCACTTTCACCGGATCTACCTTCTCCTTAGGAGGTGGATGTCTCTTTGCTTTCAACCCTTGAAACCAGTCATCCACAATTCGGTTCACGCGATCTTCGCGTTCTCCTCCGGGGTCCTCTCGTATGGTAACTTCTCTGGAGTCTTCAGAGAAGGACCGAATCTGTATGTCCTCCCGCCTCTGGTTGTACTGCTAGACACCGACCGAGCAGACGGAGCGGTTGTCTTCTTTACTTGCTTATGAGGCGGAGGAGAAGGACTACGACGCGCCGGAGCAGCTGGAGCGGCGGCAGGTCTCTTCCGCCCTTGCTGATGAGGCGGAGAAGGAGGAGGTTGGCTGCTCGGGCGCGTCAACGCAGGCGGAGAAGGAGGCGGAGTGCCGCCACGCGCCGGAGAAGGAGCCGGCCGAGGGCCCTGATCGTCACTCGCCGGAGGAGGAGGCGGTGGAGGAGGCGGAGTGCCCAGACTCGCCGGAGGAGGAGGAGGAGGAGGCGGAGGCGTCCAGTTCGGAAGGTTGGTGAGCTCCTTCCGCCATAGGCATGGAGTCTTCAGAGCAGACCCCAGCCGAGTCTCCCCTTCACCGGTAGGGTGGTCAAGTTGGCAGTCCTCAAATCCCTCCGTTATTTCATCCACCATCACCCTAGAAGATCCTTCTCGAATCGGCCGGTAGTGAAAAGTTGTGCCGGGTTCAGTAGGATAAACAGAGCCAACAGCCGCCTTGACCTTCAAATTCATCCATTGCGTCATAAGGTGGCAATTTTGAGACTCCGTGATAGCATCCACGGGATAGCTGGCAGGAGCCATCAAGGCATGCTCCGGTTGAAGGAACTCAGTGGAAGCCACGCTGCTTCTGCGCTGAGATGGCGGGGTAGCTTCGGGGGAGGCTTCGGCAGTACATTTCCTATGATTTGCTTCTAATTCCTCTATCGCGCCTACCATTTCTTGCAGCGCCTGAATTTGGGTCTGCTGCACTTTTTTCCTCCTCTCATGGGATTTGTAACCGCCTGCGTCCGGAAACCCAACCTTCCACGGAATGGAGCCTGGCGTGCCTCGTGTCCGTCCAGGGTGCTCAGGATTCCCGAGGGCCATTGTGAGCTCGTCGTTCTCTCTGTCTGGAAAGAACGTCCCTTCCTGCGCTGCTTCGATATACTGCTTAAGCTTACTGACTGGTATGTCCATTTGATCATTCGTCCAAATGCACTTCCCTGTGACAGGGTCCAAGGTTCCGCCAGCCCCGAAGAACCAAGTCCGGCAACGGTCTCTCCAGTTAATTGTCTCTGGTTCGATCCCTTTATGAACCAGATCATTCTTAGTCTTGGACCACTTAGGCCGGGCTACGAGGTAGCTACCTGACCCCGTGCGATGGTGAAGCTTCTTCTTCGCAGCATTTTGCTTGTTTGTCGCCGACATCTTCTTACTCTTTTCTGATGTCTTGTGGGCCACAAATGCGGGCCAGTGATCTGTAATCTTCTCATATCTGCCCTTGAATTCTGGTGTCTTATTATTTTTGACAAACTTATTCAGCTCTTTCTTCCACCTCCTGAATAGTTCTGCCATCCTCTTCAGAGCAAAAGACTTGATTAATTTCTCTTTAACTGGGTTCTCTGGATTATCCTCTGGCGGTAGGGTGAAATTTGACTTCAGCTCAGTCCAAAGATCATTTTTCTGCATATCATTGACATAAGACACCTCAGAGTCTTCTGTAGCCGGCTTAAACCATTGCTGGATGCTTATCGGGATCTTGTCCCTAACCAGAACCCCGCACTGAGCAACAAATGCGCTCTTTGTCCTGAGGGGTTCAATAGGTTGGCCGTCGGGCGCGATTGCTATGATCTCAAACTTTTCATCCGAGCTCAACTTTTTCTTCGGGCCTCATCTCTTTACCGAAGTTGTGCTCGATCCGGAGGGCTAGAAAAAAGAACAAAGACTTAATTAATATGTGTACATACCAAAATAATTAATGCATCAATCAGCTAGTCAGCATAGACTTAACTAATATATATACCTAGCCGGACTCGGTTCGGTCACCGGAGCCGTCATCACGGTCTCCTTCTTGCACGGGCATTGGGTCACCGGAGCCATCCTCATGTTCTTCTTCTTGCACCGGCATTAGGTCACTGTAGCCAGCTTGTTCACCCTCTCCTTCCAGACCATCGGTTTCGTTGAGAAACAACGAGATGGCATCACTTCCTTCTGCGATTATGTCCCTCAACAACGCTTCTTTTGCTTCGTCTAGGGCGGTGTCCATAGTTTCTACAAATATTTACAACATGGCAATTATTATTCAAACATGACAGATGGATATATTAGTGCCAAACATAGAACTAGCTACCTAATCATAGTAAGCTATCGGGAGGGGGTATATATCGACAACGACGACACTACATCTATGTCCCTCGACGACCCTCGTTCCCGATAAAAAAAGAGGAAGAAGAAGAAAAAAAGAGGAGAAGAAAGAATAGAGGAGAAGAACTCCTCTATTCTTTCTTCTCCTCTTTTTTTTCTTCTTCCTCTTCTTTTTTTATCCTCTTCTTCCTCTCATGTTCGAGGGGTCGGGAGGTTGCCTAGTGTCAAAGGATTCAACAAAACCATGTCTTCATCATTAGGCGAAAGTAACATGTGCATGATGGTACGAAGCTCTTCAAAGTTGTTCTGGAATGGAGTCCCAGATAGGATAATTCGCTTTTTGGTACAAAGTTCAGAAAGAGCCTTCCGAATATCGCTATTTGGAAGGCCTTTGCTGAATTTGTACCAAAAGGCGGATTATTCTATCCAGGACTCCATTCCAGAACAACTTTGCAGAACTTCAGACCAACATGCCCTGGTTACTTCCGGCTAATGATGAAGGCATGGATTTCTTCAATACTTTGACACTAGGAAACCTCTCTCGACCCCTCGAACCCTCGACGACCCTGGAACCCTCGACCCCTAGACGACCCTCTTCTTCCTCTCATGTTCGAGAGGATCGCCGAGGGGTCGGGAGGTTGCCTAGTGTCAAAGATTCAACAAAACCATGTCTTCATCATTAGGCGAAAGTAACATGTGCATGATGGTACGAAGCTCTTCAAAGTTGTTCTGGAACGGAGTCCCAGATAGGATAATTCGCTTTTTGGTACAAAGTTCAGCAAGAGCCTTCCCAATATCGCTATTTGGAAGGCCTTTGCTAAATTCGTACCAAAAGGCGGATTATTCTATCCGGGACTCCATTCCAGAACAACTTTGCAGAACTTCGTACCAACATGCCCTGGTTACTTCCGGCTAATGATGAAGGCATGGATTTCTTCAATACTTTGACACTAGGAAACCTCTCTCGACCCCTCGGCGATCCTCGACCCCTCGAACCCTCGACGACCCTGGAACCCTCGACCCCTCGAACCCTCGACGACCCTAGAACCCTCGACGATCCTTCTAAAATTGTAACTTTTGCATATATAAAACTTTTCTAAAATTGTAACTTTCTATATAAAACTTTCCTATCGGGAGGGGGAGAAGATCGAAGAAAAAAAAGAAGAAAAAAAAGAGGAGAAGAAGAAAGGAATAGAGGAGAAGAAGAAAAAATAGAAAAAAATTCTATTTTTTCTTCTTCTCCTCTATTCCTTTCTTCTTCTCCTCTTCCTTTTCTTCCTCTCCTCTTCTTCTCCTTTTTCCTCTTCTTATTTTCCTTTTCCTCTCCTAAATATATAAAACTTTTCTAAAAATAAAAGTAACCTAAAATGTACTAAATCAGAGAACATATATAGATAATCCTTTTCTAAATATATAAATCTAACTTTTTTGCATATATGAACATATATACACAGGGAACATACAAACATATATACATTTTTATAAAAAAGCAAAATACAAGCATATAATATATACATAGAGAACATACAAACATATATACATATATATATAATCTGAAGCAAAAACAAGCATATAATATATGAAAAAGCAAAAAGCAAAACATATATACATATATACACAAAGAACATACAAACATATATATATATATATATATATATATATATATATATATATAATCTGAAAAAAACAAGCATATGAAAAAACAGGGGAGGGGCGGCGCCGGCCGGACCAAGGGAGGGGCAGGGGTGCGGGTTCGGCGGCGAGGACGGCGACGGGGCAGGGCGCGCGCGTTCGGCGGCGAGGAATGGGGCGGGGCAGGGCGACGGCGATGACGGGGGCGCGCGGGCCGGGGCCGGAGATGGCGCACGCAGCGACGAGGAGGAGGCCGGCGACGGCGCAAGCAGCGACGGGGACAAGGCCTGCGGCGGCGCGGGGCGACGGCGACGGGGAGCGAACGACGACGGGCTCGGGGCGGCGACGACGACGACGAACGGCCTGGGGGCGTCGGGGCGAATGGGAGCGGTTGGCCAAAATTTCGCGAGTGTTGGCTTATATAGCCAGAGCAATGGTCCCGGTTCATGAAACCAACCGGGACTAATGCCTCTCTTTGGTCCCGGTTGGTGCCACCAACCGGGACCAAAGGCCTCTTTTCAGCAGCCGAAAGGGCGGGAAGCGGCGGCCTTTGGTCCCGATTGGTGGCACCAACCGGGACTAAAGGGGGGCAATGGTCACGGTTGGTGCCACGAACCGTGACCAATGCCCCCTTTAGTCCCGGTTGGTGCCACCAACCGGGACCAATGGCCTTGTGCTGCCCCGCGCCCAAAAGTTTAGTCCCACATCGCTAGCTGAAGGGCGCCGGCACTTGTTTATAAGCGCTGGTGTGCCTCCCCATTCGAGCTCCTCTCTAATGCAGGCTTTCGGGCCTAAACTTGCTACTGCCTGTGGGCCTATTGGGCCTTCTGCAGGCCTGAATCCTGGCCCATGTAGGGTTTCTAGTCGTATTCAGGCCGTGGAGGCCCAGTAGGTGGCATTTTTTTGGTTTTTTCTTTTTTATTTCTACATTTTTTTGGTTTTTTATTTTTTTATTTCTATTTAAAACTAAATACTTACAGTTTTTTAGTGATTTCTTTTTGCTTTTAGGTCACAAAAATTATAAACTTTCTGTTAGTGCCATTAGTTTTAAATTTTGAATAGTTTAAACTTGAATTTTTAAAAATTTGTGTGAACTAGTTATGAAACTTTACTATAAAAATAGAATTTTTTTCTATTTATTTTTTATTTATACTTACAACTAAATACTTATAGTTTTTTAGTGATTTCTTTTTGATTTTAGGTCACAAAAATTATAAACTTTCTGTTAGTGCCATTAGTTTTAAAATTTTGAATAGTTTAAATTTGTATTTTTTAAAATTTGTGTGAATCACTAGTTTATGAATAACTTTACTATAAAAATAGAATTTTTTTCTTTTTTGCTATTTATTTTTTATTTATACTTACAATTAAATACTTATAGTTTGATTTTAGGTCACAAAAATTATATTCTTTTTGCTATTGAAGAATATTATAGTTTTATTTTAGTTGATCATAACATAATATTTTAATTGATTGTTTTTATTTTCATAAAAGTTTTGTAGTTCATTCTGTTTGCTATTAATTCATTCTTTGAGCTAAATGACTCTGAAATTGGAAAGCATTTAAAAATAAACTCTGAAAAAAGGTTGAAAGTTGGCATGGTATCATCATTTCACCCACATAGCATGTTCCAAAAAGTAGAGAGGGTTACGACAAAAACTTGATGCACTTCGTGTACAAAATGGACAATCACTTTCGAAGTATCAAAGTTTCGGACAATAACTGCGCCACATCATTGGCTAGGACGAATGGTTCATCTGTGTACCCAAGATTGTTTAGATCCACTGTTGTCATACCGTACTGTGGGTCTACCTGTACCCCGCCTCCTGACATATTGATCCATTTGCCTCAACACATAAAACCTTGAACCATAAGACATGAAAGCATTTCAAATGAACTCTGAAAAAGTTGAAAGTTGGGATGGTATCATAATTTCACCCACATAGCATGTGCATGTACAAAACGGACAATGGTAGCATGTTCGTCTATTACAAATTTGGCATGGTATCATCATAATAGTTGCGGGAGAAAGTCTTCACTTTTTCTTCGCTTGTGTCATTTGCTTATTGCGCCGTAACCATGGATAATCTTCATTGTTTATCAGGATGCTTGGGTCAGCCTTGACATTGAAGGGAGGAATTTCATGAAACTTTTCATAATCTTCAGACATGTCTGTCTTGCCGTCCACTCCCAGGATGTCCCTTTTTCCTGAAAGAACTATGTGGCGCTTTGGCTCATCGTATGATGTATTCGCTTCCTTATCTTTTCTTTTTCTCGGTTTGGTAGACATATCCTTCACATAGATAACCTGTGCCACATCATTGGCTAGGACGAACGATTCGTCAGTGTACCCAAGATTTTTCAGATCCACTGTTGTCATTCCGTACTATGGGTCTACCTGTACCCCGCCGCCTAACAGATTGACCCATTTGCACTTAAACAAAGGGACCTTAAAATCAGGTCCGTAGTCAAGTTCCCATATGTCCATTATGTAACCATAATATGTATCCTTTCCGCTCTCGGTTGCTGCATCAAAGCGGACACCGCTGTTTTGGTTGGTGCTCTTTTGATCTTGGGCGATCGTGTAAAATGTATTCCCATTTATCTCGTATCCTTTGTAAGTCAATACAGTCAAAGATGGTCCCCTGGACAACAAGTACAACTCATCACAAACACTGTTGTCACCTCTGAGACGTGTTTCCAAGCAACTGCTGAAAGTCCTGATGTGTTCACATGTAATCCAGTTGTCGCACTGCTCCGGGTGTTTGGAGCGCAGACTGTTCTTGTGTTCATCGACATACGGGGTCACCAAGGTAGAGTTCTGTAGAACTGTGTAGTGTGCTTGAGACCAAGAATATCCGTCCCTGCATATTATTGAGTCTCTTCCAAGAGTGCCTTTTCCAGTCAGTCTCCCCTCATACCGCGATTTAGGGAGACCTATCTTGTTAAGGCCAGGAATGAAGTCAACACAAAACCCGATAACATCCTCTGTTTGATGGCCCATGGAGATGCTTCCTTCTGGCCTAGAGCGGTTACAGACATATTTCTTTAGGACTCCCATGAACCTCTCAAAGGGGAACATATTGTTTAGAAATACGGGCCCCAGGATGACAATCTCGTCGACTAGATGAACTAGGACGTGCGTCATGATATTGAAGAAGGATGGTGGGAACACCAGCTCAAAACTGACAAGACATTGCGCCACATCACTCCTTAGCCTTGGTACGATTTCTGGATCGATCACCTTCTGAGAGATTGCATTGAGGAATGCACATAGCTTCACAATGGCTAATCGGATGTTTTCCGGTAGAAGCCCCCTCAATCCAACCGGAAGCAGTTGCGTCATAATCACGTGGCAGTCATGAGACTTTAGGTTCTGAAACTTTTTCTCTGGCATATTTATTATTCCCTTTATATTCGACGAGAAGCCAGTCATGACCTTCATACTGAGTAGGCATTCAAAGAAGATTTCTTTCTCTTCTTTTGTAAGAGTGTAGCTGGCAGGACCTTTATACTGCTTCGGAGGCATGCCGTCTTTTTCGTGCAAACGTTGCAGGTCCTCCCGTACCTCAGGTGTATCTTTTGTCTTCCCATACACGCCCAAGAAGCCTAGCAGGTTCACGCAAAGGTTCTTCGTCATGTGCATCACGTCGATTGAGGAGCGGACCTCTAGGTCTTTCCAGTAGGGTAGGTCCCAAAATATAGATTTCTTCTTCCACATGGGTGCGTGTCCCTCAGCGTCATTCGGAACAGCTAGTCCACCGGGACCCTTTTCAAAGATTACGTAGTGTAAATCATTGACCATAGCAAGCACGTGATCACCGGTGCGCATGGCGGGCTTCTTCCGGTAATCTGCCTCGCCTTTGAAATGCTTGCCTTTCTTTCGACATTGATGGTTGGTCGGAAGAAATCGACGATGGCCCAGGTACACATTCTTCCTGCATTTGTCCAAGTATATACTTTCAGTGTCATCTAAACAGTGCGTGCATGCGTGGTATCCTTTGTTTGTCTGTCCTAAAAGGTTACTGAGAGCGGGCCAATCGTTGATGGTCACGAACAGCAACGCCTTAAGGTTAAATTCCTCCTGTCTGTGCTCATCCCACGTACGTACACCATTTCCATTCCAAAGCTGTAAAAGTTCTTCAACTAATGGCCTTAGGTATACATCAATGTCGTTGCCTGGTTGCTTAGGGCCTTGGATGAGAACTGGCATCATAATGAACTTCCGCTTCATGCACATCCAAGGAGGAAGGTTATACATACATAGAGTCACTGGCCAGGTGCTGTGATTGCTACTCTGCTCCCCGAAAGGATTAATGCCATCCGCGCTTAAAGCAAACCATACATTCCTTGGGTCCTTTGCAAACTCATCCCAGTACTTTCTCTCTATTTTTCTCCACTGCGACCCGTCAGCGGGTGCTCTCAACTTCCCATCTTTTTTTCGGTTCTCACTGTGCCATCGCATCAACTTGGCATGCTCTTCATTTTTGAACAGACGTTTCAACCGTGGTATTATAGGAGCATACCACATCACCTTCGCAGGAACCCTCTTCCTGGGGGGCTCGCCGTCAACATCACCAGTGTCATCTCGTCTGATCTTATACCGCAATGCACCGCATATCGGGCATGCGTTCAGATCCTTGTATGCACCGCGATAGAGGATGCAGTCATTAGGGCATGCATGTATCTTCTCCACCTCCAATCCTAGAGGGCATACGACCTTATTTGCTGCGTATGTACTGTCGGGCAATTCGTTATCCTTTGGAAGCTTCTTCTTCAATATTTTCAGTAGCTTCTCAAATCCTTTGTCAGCCACAACATTCTCTACCTTCCATTGCAGCAATTCCAGTACGGTACCGAGCTTTGTGTTGCCATCTTCGCAATTGGGGTATAACCCTTTTTTGTGATCCTCCAACATGCGATCGAACTTCAGCTTCTCCTTTTGACTTTCGCATTGCATCCTTGCATCGACAATGACCCGGCGGAGATCATCATCATCGGGCACATCGTCTGGTTCCTCTTGTTCTTCAGCAGCTTCACCCATTGCACCATCATTGGGCACATCGTCTGGTTCCTCTTGATCTTCACCAGCTCCCCTCGTTGCAGCATCACCGTATTCAGGGGGCACATAGTTGTCATTGTACTCTTCTTCTTTGTCGTCTTCCATCATAGCCCTGTTTCCTACTAGTGAATGCACAAATTTAGGGGGAGCTCTTGCTTATCACATACTTCTCAAAGCAACGATATTTTTCAATCTTATTATCTTTTGTCGAAGCTTTGATCTATATGTTGTCATCAATTACCAAAAAGGGGGAGATTGAAAGTGCAACTATCCCTGGGTGGTTTTGGTAATTCCTAACAACATATAGCTCATTGAGCTAATGCTACTTCAAGATAAACATTTCAGGAAAGCTCAATGATTGGCATGGCATGGATGAGAAATGTGGACCCCTGAAAATGCTAAGGACAAAGGATTGGCTCAAGCTCAAAGCTCAGGACTCTACATTTTTTCATTTCAAGTGATCCAAGATCACATTGAGTCCATAGGAAAAGCCAATACTATCAAGAGGGGGTGAGGTGTTGCTTAATGAGTTTCTTGCTCAAAGTGCTTAGTGATATGCTCCAAAAATCCTCAACTACTTTCTCACATCCACATATGTTCCAAACCAAAAGTCAAACTCGACCCCACCGAACCTGTCTATCCGGCGCCACCGAGTTCAGTTGACGTAGCCACTGCCAGAAACCCTAGTCTATTCGGTCTTACCGATAGGGATCTCGGTCTCACCGAGATGGGATTGTAATCTCTTTGTTTCCCTTCGTAACGTTTCGGTCAAACCAGATGAGCGATCGGTCCCACCAAGATTACAATGCAAACTCTCTGTTTCCCTTTCGTAACGTTTCGATACAACCCAGATGAGCGAATCGGTCCCACCAAGTTTGCCTGACCAACTCTCTGTTTGTCTATTACCAAAATCGGTCCCGCCGAGTTTGTGTAATCAGTCTCACCGAGATTATGTTATGCCCTAACCCTAACGAAATCGGTCTCACCGAGTTGACATGTCGGTCCCACCAAAAATCCTAACGGTCACATAATGAACTAAATTGGTCTGACCGAGTTTCACGATTCGGTCCCACCGAGTTTAGTAAATTGTGTGTAACGGTTAGATTTTGTGTGGAGCCTGTATATACCCCTCCACCCACTCTTCATTCGTGGAGAGAGCCATCAGAACATGCCTACACTTCCAACATACATTTTCTAAGAGAGAACCACCTACACTTGTGTTGAGGTCAAGATATTCCATTCCAACCACATAAATCCTGATCTCTAGCCTTCCCCAAATTACTTTCCACTCAAATCATCTTTCCACCAAATCCTATCCTATGAGAGAGAGTTGAGTGTTGGGGAGACTATCATTTGAAGCGCAAGCAAGGAGTTCATCATCAACACACCATTTGTTACCTCTTGGAGAGTGGTGTCTCCTAGATTGGTTAGGTGTCACTTGGGAGCCTCCGTCAAGATTGTGGAGTTGAACCAAGGATTTTGTAAAGGCAAGGAGATCGCCTACCTCGTGAAGATCTACCCTAGTGAGGCAAGTCCTTCGTGGGCGACGACCATGGTGGGATAGACAAGGTTGCTTCTTCGTGGACCCTTCGTGGGTGGAGCCTTCCGTGGACTCGCGCAACCGTTACCCTTCGTGGGTTGAAGTCTCCATCAACGTGGATGTACGATAGCACCACCTATCGGAACCACGCCAAAAATCTCCGTGTCTACATTGCATTTGCTCCCTCCAAACTCCTCCCTTTACCTTCATATGCAATTGTTTTACTTTTCGCTGCTATACTCTTAGAATTGCATGTGTAGGTTGTTTGCTTGACTTGTGCAAAGTTGCTAAAATCTGCCAAGAACTAAAATTGGGAAAAGGATAGATTTTTATTTGGTCAAGTAGTCTAATCACCCCCCCTCTAGACATACTTTTGATCCTACACGGTTGCATTGCCAAAACACTCGGAAAGGAACTTAGCACTTCATCCCCTGATGCTCTAGCCACTAGAACCATGAGCGCCTCCACTACAATAGCAATCACCATAAGCGAGATAGGTTCCCCTTGAGGTAAGGGCACACACATATGCAATCTTCCTCCCAGTCACCCCATTGACCAAGACTTTGGTGCTCGCCCAAGATACATTAATTCATTAATTCTCATCCACTTCAACCAAACATCCCCAAATCCTTTCTGATGTAACACTTCAAATAAGAAAGCCCAAGACAGGAAGTCGAAGGATCAAGATATGTACACCTTCAGAAGTACTCATGTCCCCTTGTGTGAATCTTCCATGCCACATGACAAACAAGTATGAAGTTGTCATGCAAATTACTCCCATTAATGATTATTGTCCGATTAGCACAAAAAATCTCCCCCATCCTCGGACACAAGTGGTTCTTCAGAATCGCAAATAGCTTTGTAGACAATGTGTGAGACTAATAGGTTGATAATTGCCCACCTCTCCGCAAAAGCCTTTTTGAGAATCAAGCACATCGACACTTTGTTGAACGAAGCAAAACCTCTTCCATCTCCCACAAAGAGATTAAGAAGAGTCACCGTAATGTCCTTCTTAATGATTTGCCAAGCCTTTAGATAGAAAATTCTAATGAATCCGTTCAGACCTTAGAGCTATATCCGGTGGCAGCTCTTTAATTACCTCCCAAACCTTCTCCAGTGTAAAGATGCTCTCCAACTCATGCAGATCCAACAGAATCATGCAAACAAACAAAAGATTGAGAGTATGATCCGTAGTATGAATGGCCCCAATAAGATTCTCATATACCCTAGAAAATGCATATTGCTTTTATGCTAGGTCAGTAACGGTTAGTCCATCGACCTTGACCGACTGAATAAATTTCTTCGCACGCCTGCCGCTCGACATGACATGAACGTTTTAATGTTTGCATCCCCTTCCTTAAGTAAGTGGATCTAGGATCTCTACCAGGCAACATTGGACTCAGGTGATCTCAATGCCAACAACAAGAGCTTCAGGGAGAAACTCACAGGGGTACTCACGTCCAGGGACACAACGTGCATACGACCACCCATTTGCTTCAAGATTGGTGCAATAGTTTATGCCATTAAACCTTAATCCCTGCACTAGGGTCCATGCATACCAACTTTTGGCACATCACATGCTTTCTATTTTATCGTCAAACTTGAACAATTGTATCTTTTAAACCGAAATTCCAAGTTTTCCGTCTGCATATTTTCATGTTCGTTGCCACGACTACTTTGGAATAAGACCAATTTTGAATACATTTAAACACCTCTTTGAAATTCTACCAAGTTCCAAGATTCGTATTTTTGCATGGCGGGCTGCTATCAATAGCTTGGCTGTCCAGGTTAACCGAGTGGTGCATCACCAAGCCACTATTAGTACTTGCTCAATTTGCGCAGTGGAGGATGAAAGTACGTTTCATGCGCTTGTCCAGTGCCCGAAGGCTTATGCTTTGCATATGGCTATAAGGGACACTTGGGATTTACCGGCGGAGGAGGTGTTCAGGTACACTGGGAGGGATTGGTTTCTTATTCTTCTAAATCATTTGAGTCCTATGATGCGTGACCGAATTATCTTCATTTTCTGGAGAGCTTGGCATTTGAGAAATGATTTGATTTTTGGTAAGGGGAAGGAATCCATCTCAAGCTCTGCTAATTTTGTGGTGAATTACTGGACGTCTTTTGTTGCTTGCCACTCCTATCCAATGGTGGATTCGAAGAATAAAGGTAACAGCCCCGTTCATGGACTACGAACTGCTCCTAATACCTTGGGAACTCAGGTGGCCTGGCAACCCCCTCCTTCGGAATACATCAAGATAAATGTCGACGCAAGTTTTGTGGAGGACATTACCGCTGCAAGTGTGGGTGTGGTAGCCAGGGATTCCTATGGGAATGTCATAGTTTCTACTTGGGATTTCATTGGGCTTTGTAAAAGCGCGGAGGAAGCGGAACTCCGGGCATGTATTGCGGGCCTTTATATAGGTATTACTCTACACAATCCTATAATTTTAGAGACTGACTGTGTGTTTGTTGTTGCGTCTCTTGCAAAGGATAATTTTGACAGGTCAACACTTTTTGATTTGAAGAAGGAAGCAATGAATATCTCCAAGATGCTAAATGTGTTTAAAATTTCAAAGATTAATCGTTCAGCCAATGTGGTGGCTCATGTCATTGCTAAGTATAGTCTTGATAATAGATCAGATGGTATTCTTGTTAATGATGTTCCACCCTGTGTAGTGAATTTTGTAATGAGTGATTGTAATAACTATGTTGGTTAATTAATATATGTGGTGGTTTTCAAAAAAAAACTTGATAGTTGTAATATTAAGTTTTATAAAGTTGCAACAAGTTTCATATGCTTTTTAGAAACTTACTCATTCTAAAACTTGTTGAAATTTTAAAATTCCGTTAAAACTTTGGAGACCTGCCTGATTTAAAGTTTCAGTTCGGAAACATATTTATCTTATCGTTTATTTCTATTAAGTATCAACAGTTAGAACTTAGCAAAATTTTAAAGATGTGTCAAAACGTATTCAAAATTGGTCTTATTTCCAAGCAAATGAACACAAATATGCAAACGAAATATAAATTGGACTTTTGATTCCAACAATATAATAGATGGAAATTTACAAGCACTGTTCAAGATTTCACCTGATTAATCAGTTACGAGGGCATTGTTTTTCCCTGTACCAATCTAGTGAAGGGAAAAGGACGTAAAAACATGAGCCGATTAAGCCCAATTAAATAGCAGCCGGCCGAAATCGTTACAGCGGTACCGAACCATGTTGTGTAGCGCTCTATGCAGGATTGGAAGAGCATCCGACGGCCAAAAATGCTCAGTACGGTGGATCCGACGACCGAAATTGCTGGTGGGGTGAGAGGGCTGGAAAACTGCAGTTGTAATGTCTCTAAATAAATACCATATATAACCCTATTGCATTTGTGCAGATCTCAATGCACCAATCCACGTGTACTTCATTGTTCACAACATTACATTAGGACAATGGATGTCGATATGTGGTATACCAAAAATCTCTATAAATTGTTCGACAGTCCATACTTCCAAATCATAAAATCTTGTACTCGTACACAAGGAGCAAAAGTAGGGAAGAGAAAGAAGCGGGTCTAAGAGGTGTAGGATTGAAGAAACGATAATGCCTCCTCTAGTATTGGAGGGGAGAAATGGTGTAATGTTTCTGATGCCTCCCTTTCCTACGGATCTTAGACTCTCCTTCCTCTTACTTTTTGCTCATATAATTTAATTGGTGAAAAAAATCCTCCGTACAAAACCAAAAAAGAAAACAAACAATCCTACATGGATGGACATGAGGGGTCTCAGTAGAGTGCCAGAAGGAGGAAAAATTTATAATCAATGAACAGGAGGACAACTATAATTATTTCTCCTCGACTACAATTTGGGATTGAGATACTCCCTCCATTCCATAATATAGTGCGCCCGCGCTTCCCGAGGTCCAACTTTGACCATAAATTTAACCAACGAGACCAATTGCGACGGGAGAAAAAATCATATAATTGAAAACTTCTTTCAAATACAAATTTACCCATATAATTTTTGCTCCCGCCGCAATCGGTCTTGATAGTTAAATTTACGGTCAAAGTTGAAACACGTGGATAGAGGAAGCACTACATTGTGGAATGGATGGAGTATAACATTGTGTTTTTGCTAATGCATGTCACATTCATAATGTTCTTAAAAGCTCCTTCTCTTAATTTTGGCTTATATATATACATGCATAACATCTTTAACTCCGTGATAAGGTTGTTCAATACCGGTTTTTAGTAAACCCATGAAACCAGTCGTAAGTAGCATCCACATTTCTTCATTAGTTCAAAAACTACAACCATCGAACCAAAATAAATGAAATACAATTTCAACACTCTGAACTCAGACAGACTCAAACCATATATAAGAACGAGCTTCCATATTGTCCGTAGATGCTCTTTACTTTTTTCCCCTTCGGCCTACACACATACATGCACAACCTATTTTAAATTGTGCTAACAGTGTTCAATAACAGTTTCAAGTATACCCATGAAAAAGTCGAAAATTTAGTTCACCTTCCTTCATTAGATGCATATGGATTCGTAATTCAAAAATTAAATTATTGAGATTTCACTAAACAAAGGAGCGTATTTACATTCCATTAAGTAAAATAACAAACAATTGTGTGCTTTGGATGCAGAGTCTACAGTGTAGTAAAGCTCTTCTTCTTCAAAAAAAGAAGATATGCGTTATTGTAAAGGATATTCAAAACATGTGGTTGACATTATCTACTTCATTTAACTCCTTGCATGCTGAATACTTCCGTCACACAACCTTGAGCTTCGTAAAGTAATACCACATGGTGTGTGCAAATAAAAGAACATATATGTAACCAAAAAGGAAAATTAAGTGGCACCAGGAAGACATATTTGGGTCTTATGTTCTCTCTACGGGAAATTTGTTAGCAGAAGATGCCTAGCTTCAAGCACGCTGAACATACATTGAAGAGTTTAGCATGGACTATACAGTACAAGAAATTATTTTCCTACACGGGATTGTCTTTGGACATGATACTTCCAAGTAGTACCCTTTACTTGGGTTTTTAGTTTTTTCCTTTGCCATTAATTACAGGGAAGAGTTTTTCTTTTCGATGGATTTATTGGTTAGTGGGCAGAGAAAGATTGAGCATCACTGTTACTGCAGTACAGGGGTATTCATCTCCCAGGTGTCAATCTTATGATAATGATAGTCACATCAGTTGTGACAATCTACATTTCCCTTACATGAATGATGAATGTGGCCTCATTCTCTTTTCCCTTTCCTAAATTATCACATCATGGCTGCGCTTAACTGTTGGGTTTTTATATATGTTGATATATGAGGAATTGAAGAAGATCAACTACCCACAACTACAAGTACTGGTCCATAATTACAACACATGTTCCACATGTATCGATAACAAGGCACTGAGGTTCCATCACCCCACTATGACTTACTATTGGGTCCCATGTTTCATCGCGCAGTAGGTGTGTGCTTAACTGATATGAAGACCTATACCAATAACTACACACCTCTCTATCTACTAATACCCTAGTCCTAGCATGCAACAGCTCAAGATGCTCTTTCAAATTCTCATGTTTTTGGAGTTAGTTGTGAAGGGTAGGCCGGGAAGAGGAAGAATGAGAGGGTCCAAGAGTAGTATGAATGGGAACATTGAGGAAAACAAGAGCTTTCTAGATTTCCTCTCCTAAGGAAGTAGAGATCTAGTTGTATGTTTTTCCAATGCCTCCCATTCCTATTGTTCTTGGGTGCTCCTTCCCCTTCCTTATTGGCTTGCACATTTATCTTAAATAATAGGGGAACCAAAAATAGTCTATGTATAAATTTAGATGGCAAGACTTTGATAGTAGGCAAGGAAGAGGAAGAATAGAGGGTCTAAGAGTTGTAGGAATGAGATCGTGGAGAAAAGACAAGTGATTTGTTTCTTACCTCTTAACACTGGATGTGGAAATTTGGCTTCAATTTTTCGAAAAACCTCTCCTTCTTCTTCCTTCTACTTGCAACAGTGTAGAAATATTAGTGTTCATTTGGATCTTCATGCACTTGCTGTGATACTGATAGCATGCTTTTCTTTCCTTAGTGTGCCTGATCCAAACCTACGATGGTCGCATCACCTTAATGAGGTTTCTATCATATTACAGTGACATGAAATGTTACAATTTGACAGTATATACTCACATGCACAACAAGGCATAAGCATAACTGTGAGGTATAAAGATAGTCCATGGAACAGGCATATCAATAAAAAATAGTTTATAATAACATACTTATCTCTTTCTTTTATTATGGTGATATATATGACCAATATTTGGCCAGTCTGTGACGGGTTAATAACATTCTTCCTAACAATAACAGTTGAAGTAGAGGGACTAGTGCATCATGGCTTGCACAAGTAACTACCAACGAAGACAATTTGGGACAGACACACATATCATGAACTACCAAGAAATGTAATTGTTTGATGGTCTGAACAAAGTTTGCATGTGTCTACATATGTCAAGTTTAATACCCCAGGCCATAGACACTATGTTTATTTGTAATACCTCATCAAGTCAAAAATTATCAGCTCTAAGGTATGAGAGTGATATTTACAGTCATTAGTTTGCTTTTATTGATAATGGCATTTCTAATATTCTTGTTGGTCTTCTTTATGAGCCTGCACATACAATCTTTCAAATATTAACTGATACTGAAAATTTATATGGCAGAAAATATTGGTTTGCCATGAGAATTCATACAAAGGCAACTCTCCTTGTTGTAAACTATATATGAAGAAATACTTCTTGAGAAGCTACCAAAATAAAGTAAGCGAGAGCTGTCTTTCCCAAGTTTCATGTTTTATCAGTAGCACCGAATGACAACGATAGAAGAATGGAATACTTGACATTGTTCAGTCACATTTCTTGTGACTGAAATATTCATGGATCTAACGATGGTGGTTGTATTGGATTATGACATGCTTATTCAATGTTGGTATAACGTTCTTGTGAAATCTTGATATGGGGACAAGGACACAAGGTAAATGGTGTTGTTGAATTTTATGATGTAAGACCGGCTCAAGTTAGGAATCTCCTGGGTAAGAAGAGGAAGTACGATCCTAAAGCATGTGTATGGATGTCTTGAGTGAATGTGATTAATTCGGAACATGGAGGGATCATTTAAAGTAGTTGAGAAATAGCTGGTGCATGCTCCTTACAAGTTGGTATAACTCTTCTTTATTTCTAGCACTACTGGATTATTCATATACGCCGGGTGTCGGGCTCTTCGCCGTGAGCCAAATCACAGACACTCGGAAAAGTAATAGACGCCGAGAGGAGCTCTCGGCAAAAGGCACAACTCGGCAAACACATGATATTGCCGAAAGTAGATCTCAGCAAAAAGGGAACACTCGTCAAAGACACAATTTACCGAGAGCCGGTCAGTTGCGGCACGGCAATGTCTGGCCACGTGGCACATCCGGCGCCGACTGACGGCACAGTGACTTCTTTGCCAAGAGTGCCTCTCGGTAAAGATCTGGCACTCGGCAAACTTTAGTCCCACCTTGCCAAGGGACAAGCAACAGGACCTGACACTCGGCGTAGGGTGCGATTCCAGTTCAAGATGGCAACGGGGATGAAACCGACCGACTTTTGCCCGTCCAAACCCATCCCCACGAGAAAATCGCAAACCCGTCCCCGTCCCTGTCATCATGCACGGGGCTAGTTTTCTGTCCGTCCTGTAAACCCGTTGGGTTTTCTAAACCCACGGGGAAATCGACATATTTAAGCAAACATAATAGCAACAAAGAATAGCATTTCAGTAGCAAAAGGAGCATATTCAGTAGCATAACTTCAGCAAATTTCAGTACAATACAATAGTATATGGTTCAGCAGCTAGAAGGAGCCTATTTCAGGAGCATAATTTGAGCAAAAGTAACAATAACGGCACCTACAAGGAGCATTTTTTTACCACAATACGGTACCCATTTCAGCAACAAAGATAAGCATATTTCAGCAACAAGTAGGAGCATATTTTGTCAGGTATTGTCGGGTTTCGGGTTCAGGGACTATCAAAACGGGTGTAAACCCACGAAACATGTCGGGTTGTATAATGTGCCCAGCAACAGCCCCCCAGGATTGAAAAGACGCCCATCCCCGTCCCTAATAGGGTAAAAACCCACGGCGACGCGGGTTTCGGGGCCCCGTTGCCATCTTGAATTCGAGTAGTGTTGATACTCAGTCATAACAATTGATGGCTTAACCTCGATGCTCTGGTGTGGACGAAGAGGTGATGTCATCATTTGAAATTTTAGCTGACCCTCGAAGCAGTAGATTACGTCGAGGCTGATGCAGGGAATATATGTAAATTGATTCAGATATTATGATACTGTAGGTGTGTGATGTTTTATTTTACCGCTCATGTGCCATAACAAAATAAGCTGATTTTGACAATATGTCAACTGAAATCGTTGTGCTAACATTTTCAGGTTGAGTCTGACGGTCATTTCGCTAGGAATCTACAAGATCTACAATGGAATAGGTATGCTGGGTGAATGCAATTGGTATCTTGAAACTCTATTCGCTCACACTTAAGAAAGACGGATAAACTATCTATGTGATCACAGAAATCGATGGCTAATCTCCAGATGTGGCATCAGTGGTGCCAAGAGAATGCTTTCGACGAACGGTACATAAATTCGTTTCTAGCGTCGCTCAATGTTTGTGTTCTGTGGATAGAATGGTTAGGAAGTTGATTCGGCACTTTACGATTAATTAGAGTCGTACAAACAAACAGTTTTGTAACGCTAACCTGTTGTTTTCAGGATATGAAGGTATGCTCATGGCTCTGCCGTAGATGCCGAAGGGTTGAAAGATGATGCCCCCATAGCTTGGGTGGTGAAAGCAGGAGCGTGGATACTATGGTATGAAGAGCAGGCATCAGCTGGCCGTGAAGGAGTCCATCTGAGTCTACGGAGGAAATGTTATGGCAGGTTTACAGATGTAATGCAACAGTGTCTAGGTTAGCGCCCCAGACCGCGTAATGTTGAGCGTGCAGGTAAGGGTAAAATATGTGTACCATGCTTTTGGGCCTAATTAACCGGTATAACTACATTTCTAATCTCAGGGTGGTGAGGCAAGCGTTGAGGAGGGTTCTACAACGGCAGACGTGGGTAGGCCACTACAGCCAGCATTAGTCGGACCATCTGTTGTTGAATCCATTTGATTTGGATCAATGGTGGCACGAGGTGAATGCTCGACCTCAACTAGGGGACATGGCTAGGGATCATGTGGTCTCTGCAATGGATACTTTTTAAAAATGGTATGATATACTTTTTTAATATTGTGGTTAAGATGTGGTCACAGTGAGGACATCGATGTGTGCATCGTCGACTTACATTTGTGAGTTCAATGGGCAGTACCTTCCATCGCCACTCAGTAAGGTCGGACATACTAGCTAAAACGTCATCAGTTCATTCTTCGATTGAGGTCCAATCACACGTTGTGATGCCGACCTCTGCATTTTTTGTTTTGCTCAGATACTGCTGGATCAACTTCGGAAAAGAATTGCATGTGAGATTGTCATCATGATGGGTACAAGGGAGACCTGCCAATTTCATGTGCTTCGAGATCCTGGAGTGAGGCAGTGAACTTAGTTCGAATTTGTTGCGGGGCGGTCAGATCTTTTGACCCTGCTATGCGTGCGTTGGTTAATGGAAGTTCCGCCGCCCTCTGAGAGACTTTTGTGGAGCACCTCTGGATTTGGAATCCCTTCTGTGGGTACTTTAATGTGGACCACGGATTTGAATTTGTATTTCAGGCCTAAAAGACTTATTTTATGCTCGGCAGTTCGATCAGTACTTGTTTCGCGCTAGCACTGTGCCTCTTTTGATATTGCGAGCACCATGCCCACAGCAGCCTACAATTGATGTTAGAGCGAACACTATCAAATACAGGGAGGAGGTTGTAGGACTTATTCTACTGCCAAAGTGCCACCACAACCCCAACATCACTTACATGTGTAAAAAAAGACAATACATTGGACGAATAACTGAGTTGGCCACTGCGGTGATATCGATGGACAACACATTGGACGAATAACACCGTAAGATCGTGGGAAGTAACACAACAATGCAGACACATATGGATCCCGACACAACGTCTACTCCTAGCTACCTCTGCTTGAAGGAGTCAAATGTTGCTCCATCTCCAGGCTTTCAAGCAGTTGGCTACGACGGTGTGCACTCCTTGGCACCGGGAATCGGCCTAGGATGTTGTGGAGGAGAGAGGAGCGGCGGGTGACGCTGTAGAGAGGAGGGGAGACGGCGGTGAGAGGAAGGTGCGAGCTGAATGTCGTGTGTCAAGGGGATGCAGCAGTGAGAAGCCGTGGCGGGGAGAGATGGAGGTGGAGACGCCGTAGCGGGGAGAGCTGACCGGGAAAATGATATGTGAGTGTGAGTGTTGTGTCGTTCGGTGTGTATGTATGTGTGTGTGTATTGAGAGAGAGAGAGAGAGAGAGGATTGCTGCTTTTTTAAGATAAGAAGAAAAGGAGCGGCCGCTTGCTGTTTTCTTTAAGGAAAACAATTGTTTTCTATGAGAGAAATGCCACATACTTTTTTATATAGTGAAAAATATCACATATCCTAAAAATTATTTTTGAAGAATAATTACCAACAAGTATTTATAGACGAGCCTACAGTTTATTAAAATGAGGATGCATCTCACCCTACTAAAAAGCATGATGCTACCCCATCCGAATAAAAATGGACGCATTCTTGCATCTAGCGGCTAACCAATAAATATATATTTATATGATCATTTTTATTTTTTATTTAATATGTGTTTATATGTTCACCTTTGTAGATCAGACACAAAAACTGATGGCTCGGATGATGCCTTGAAAATGTTGATTGACAAGTCACTACATTACTATGATGGTTCGGACTAAAAACTTATCGAGTTTTACACAACCGGAATGGATGCATACAAATAATTGTTCTTAAAAAATGATCCATTGTTAGAAAATAATCTATTGATAAAGGTCCCAAGACGATATTGTTGGAAGGAGCCAAAAATTCACTGAGTTTTATAAAATAATATAGGCATATGTATATGCAGCTAGGGGAAAAAGCCTAAAACGTCCGTGGCAACACATGAGGGTTCTACTAGTAGATATAGAAGGCACCTGAAATTAAAAGGAAAATTTGAACATAGTACGGATGCAGACGCTCATACGTATGTGCATACACTCATTCCTGTGAACACATGCACACACTGTACTTCTATGAGCACCTTCAAAAAATTGAGCCGGCACAACATCTTGAAATTGACTAAATTGCCACAGACGTCTTCATAGTCGACAGAAACGTCTCCTCCCACTGAATGCACATCGCCGAAAGGCCGAAATAAATTCAGAAAAATGCGAGCACCAATGTTAAGTATAGAACTTGAACCCTGATCAGCAGGGAATACTACTGTCCTTCTAAACGTCCAACCACAGATTGATCCGCAACTGGAATTAAAAATTGATAACCAAAATTACAAGATGCACTCTCTGGCCTTCACAATTGTCATGAATCTCCCTCTTGCTATGACGCCTCAGTGTGGACATGATCTGCACCATCAGATCGCCTTGTGTATGTGTGCGCGCTCGTGTTCGTGATGGCAAACTACATGAGTTGGAGAATGTTGTGTGGGGGCTCTCATCACTTCAAAAACACCTTAGCATATGCATCGATTGAATTTCTGCCATGCTTTGTCACCTTGTTCACACATTTTCTTTGGGTGAAATGTATAATCACCTTTTACCAAATGCAATTAAACGGCTTTTTTTAAAACAAAAGGGTTGTCATCTACTCCCTCCGTTTTCAAATATAAGTCTTTTTAGATATCTAACAAGTGACTACATACGGAGCAAAATGAGTTAATCTACATTCTAAAATATGTCTACATATATCTATATGTTGTAGTCTATTTAAAATGTTTAAAAAGACTTTTATTTAAGAATGGAGGGAGTAGTGATCAACAGTACTACAGGCGCAATCGCTTTGCAGTGCATGGTTGCCGACACTCAGCAGACGGGGCAGCACCGCGTCACCCCATCGTCAACTCCTCCTCGAATCATGATTTCACCCTGCTTCATTTATACGCGTCGGCCGGCGGATTATTTTAAAGATCCACCAGATATCAAGCTATCAGATCAGACACAAATCTAGCGCCGAATCGTTTTTCACTTTTGCAACACATGGTATATGCCGTGTTACATAACTTTTTTTGTAATAGAGGTGATGTTGCAGAAAATATTTTGTAACAAAAATTGTGTTGTAGATTTTATTTTTGCAACCGAGCTTATCTTGCAGGCTTTTTTACAACAGACGTTATGTTGCAAAAAAAAATTATGTGCACCGTCGAGTTGCCACTACAACATTGCATATGTTTTAGAAACAATGGATCATATTGCAAAATCTTGGGATTTACGGTGTGCGGGACTGGTCAGACATGTGGTATTACAGGGCTCCACGAAGGGAGTAGTTTATTACAGGGCTCCATGGAGGGAGTAGTTTATTACATTATTATTCAGCTACTCTGCTCCGAAGACGGCCGGGCAAAGAGTAACAACGCTGAGACATTAAGGGACTGAGGCATACCCCAGCTGCAAATACAGACTTGAAAGCAAATAACTCGATCCACCGATGGACTGACACCATGGATGCATGCATGCATGCATGTTTAAGTGTCCGTTTGAGTTAGGCTTCGTCCGGCACGTCGGACCATTTGATGTCCACCTGCCCGACACTGGGGTCAAGATTGAAGTTCTTCCAGATATGCATCGACGCGCCGACCTCGTTGTCGCAGCCGGCGCACTCGTCGACGACCCTGGCGCTTATGTGAAGGTTGGCGTCGTCGGCGATGCGGATCAACTTGCCGCACCGGGCCCCGTCGGCGTACCACTCCGACGAGAGCGACACCACGAACTCATCGTCGCTGTGGAACTGACCGTCGCACGACGACGGCCCGCCGCCCGGCTCCCCTTGCTGGAAGCCGTTCACTGTCATTATCGCAGCTCTTACAACCCAGATTCTAATACTCACTCTGTAAACAAATGTAAGATGTTCACATAGTACTCACCCCATTTCATATATAATACAGCTCTTGTAACCGGCGCATTAGTCTGACTATAAAAATTGTGGTGATACAAAAGCTTGTGCACGCTTCCATATATTCATTCGAAGTGTGTGTTTCAACCAAAATTTGAAAAACAATGACTATGCAAGTAAGTCAGTAGAAAATAGCGTATATGATCTAATGTCCAGTTATGTGACTTCCAGTTAGGCTTTCCTTTAGTTTTATATGGAAATTCAGTATTATTTTTATTGCTCTTGTTTCTTCTGAATAAAATCATCCGGTGGTGATATGTACTTTAGTTCATGTTAGTGTGTGGCATTCGTAACTACACACAGATGGGCATGAACTATCTAAGGGTCCGTTTGGTTTGGCTTCTAAGCATAATCTAGACCAAAGGTCGCCTGCTCAGAGTAGATTTTGGAAAGCTGGAGAGTCATCGTAGTGCATTTTCCACAGCTTGGTAACACCAACTTCCCTGGTTGCGAGAGCAACTTCTAAGAAAAAATACCCACCTTGCCACTCACTTACGGATTCAATCCTACTCCCCGCAGCGTCCGCATCAAACATAACCATTTTCGCTTTTCCCCCGTTGAACGAGCACGAGCAGGGGATGGGGTTTCATGCCACTAGCCCTCCGCCACCGCGATGACCTTCCACGTGGCCGCCTCATGTGAATGGAATCCTTCGCGTGACACCAAAATGACAATTCTGTGCTCTGAGCATCGATGCGATCACCATATGATAATTTACTAGATAACATTTAATTTTCTTGGCCCACCTTTCTTTCTATGCGGGCTGAAGGAGGAGAGAGGGAGAAGGTCGGTTTTCTTTCTTCCCGCAAAGAAAGAAAGGCCCCGGGAAGTTTAGGGTTTCCCTGCCTCCTGTTTGTGCCGCTGCCAATTTTCCTCATCTCTTATAGCCTTAGGACCATGGAGGCGCGGTGGATCCAGACCCTTGCCCGCGGCATGTCATGCTTTGTTTATAGGCGTTTCTTTTTTGCCTGTTTAGGGTTTGTGACCTTCTCGGGAAGGCGAGGCGACAACGACTTCCTGAAGATGGAATAAGGTTCTCCGCGCATAGCCCACACCCCGGCGGTGTATCCCGCATCGTTGGAGGGCGTGTGAAGGTGTGTCTTCGATGGATCTCACGGGATTTGATCAGTTCTTGTCTTCGGTGGATGCCGCTTTCGTTAATCTACATTCATGTGTCTATAAGTTGGATCCTTTCAATCTATGCTTTTCTTCATTAGCGGCTGTTGTTGTGCTAGCGTACTTGTCCTTTGAGACCTTAACACGACGACTTCCCGACTGTCTGCTACAAAAAGGTTTGCCCGGCTCCGACGAGGAAGGGGCGATGATGGCCGCTCCAGTGCTTGTAGTCGTCGCTAGGTGGTCTACGGACAACGATGTAATTTTGTTTACTTGTGTTTTTTCTATAGACATGATGTTTGATGAATAGACCAAAAGTTTTCCTGCAAAAAAAAAGAAGATGATTGGTTGGGCTTTGTTCTTTTTGAAGTTTGTATTAATACACTGCCTGTTGTCTAGGTGCGTTGTTTTGAGGCAAAGAAATGATCAATGCAATTTTTCCCTTTTAAAAAATAATAGGCAATTAAATGCAGTAGTTTAAGGCTCTCATGGCATGCAACCAACCTTAGGACAAATCACATAATAAAGGGATTCTTGCCCAGTGATATACAGGAGGACCATTCAGCTCATGTCATTGTCTATTGCACAGTTCTTTTATAAAAAGAAACACTTCTATAAGCAAACGACAAATAGCTTATTTGTCATTTTATTTCTTTGTTTTAGAATTATCCAATTCCAATCTGTATATTATATTTAGTGTCTTTGCATGCTGTAGATTTGAATTTGTAGGTCTAGGAAAAGAAGGCACCTGGAATCACAAATGTATCACTATTATAGATTAGCCCTATGTCAACTGGCTTCCACATACATATGGTCACCTTACCACTAGTGGTGTGCTTCCACTGATGAGTGTATTGATGCTCATTAGCAGAGTTTCACTTTAGGTCAGACGAGGTATCCTTTAATGGTGGGCTTATGGCTGCCGGATATAGTAGAGCACCGACCATATGTCGTTTTCGTTCATTCCATTTATAGTTTCTTTGAACTGGCGGACAAACTACTTCCCACCCATTAGAGGAGACTCCATCATGTTGAGGGGCATTCTAGTGTCAATCATGATGCGGTGGGAGGCATAAGTTGTTGTTTCCCCATGATTAGAATAAGAGGCAAGCCATGAAGAGACACCACACCCTCATGCGCACACATACACATATTTTTTTTCTTTTTCAAAAAGGAAGATTCCCGGCCTCTGCATCAGAACGATGCATACGGCTAAATTAATTAATAAGTAAATAGGTTCAACACAAGTCTTGATGTCTCAAACAAAAGAACAAAAATTGCTCACAAAGAGCAGAAAAAGTAAAAGTAAAAGTCACAACCGGCTGGCATAAGAAAAAGTAAAAGTAAAAGCCACAACCGGCTGGCATAAAAATTGCCTATCATATTACATAACCGCCATCCAAACCGATTGAAAATAGCATGTGCTACCATCTCCCGTCGGATAGATCTAGTAACCATACGCTCTCTGGCCTCCGTCGGAGTAAATAGTGACCACATACGGATCAACGCAGTGGCTCGGAAGTTAACCTGCAAGAAATGAATATTTATTGTTCTGTTAAAGACCAAATCATTTTGCAGTTCCAAACTGCCCATAATAAAGCACATACTCCTACACGAATGTGTCTCGCTGTTTCGGAATCTATCCCGTCAAGCCACGTCCCAAATAACGTGCTGATAGTATTCAGAGGAGTAATGTTAAAGGCTATATGAACCGTCCACCATAAATTCATCCCGATCACAAAAACTACATCTTAGTTAAAATGACTAGTTTATGTACAAACCACATAAATACTTTAACTTTCAAAGGTACTTTGACTTTCCAAACATGTTTCGAACTAGGAATAGAGCTAGAATTGATAACATCCAGATGCATGGATTTAACCGTAAACTCTTCATTCCTAGTTAGCTTCCAGCACAACTGATCGGGCCGTTGAGAAAGCTAAACATCCATCAGTCTACTCACAAGATGGAGCCAGGCTTCCCAACGGTTTCCGGCTAGCGTCCTCCTGAAGTGAATATTGAGAGGAATGGACTGAAGTATTGTCGCAACGTAAGCATCTCTTCATTGAACAATACTATAAAGTGAAGGATATAGAAGCGCGAGGGGTGTTTCCCCTAGCCATGTATCCCCCCAGAATCTCGTAGGGGTACCATTTCTGACTATGAACTTTGTCCTGTTGGAAAAAGACTGATTTAATTCTTATCAGTCCTTTTCAAAAAGGCGATTCCGTCGGCCTCACTGTCACCTGGGACAAAGTTTTGGAATGAAGGTACTTATTACGCAGAATCTGCACACATACACACATAATTTTCTTGAAAGCTATTTTAAATGATACCATGGTTTACTAAGTACCATATGTACAATGCTGTGAAACAATAGTGGCCAAAATGACATTTGAAAGACCATATCACATCATGATCTTAATGTCTTTGACATTCTACTTCTATCGGTTTGTGGTGTAGTTGTTGTGTGAGTATAGAAGGGTTGTTTTATTTTATTTACTTTAATAAAAAACTTCTTTTAGAATAACCATATCAGTATTTTAATTCCTCAAAGTCTGTGTCACCCATTTCGCTTCAATCTATTCGATCAGAGATTGATTCAGAGAATTTAGACACCACTTGTGTTGCATGATTTGGAGGGACATGAAACGTCTAAGCTTAGAGCATCAGTACCAAATTCACCAGGCAAATGGGAGCATCTGTCTTGAGAAGCAACAAGAAACAACGGAAACTATTTTGGCGGATGTGGTCCACCTCAATGTTCTACTGTACCACCGACTCATCTGCCAGACCGTGAGGTGTCGGGCAACCTTTGCGGGTGACTCCGGTCCAAGGCTTGCGAAGCAAACGTATAAAGGAAGTAATCGATTTTGCAAAAACAAAAAATTACAGAAACTAAAATGGCATAGAGGAATGGGAGTAGTGCTCTCTTTATTAATGAATCTCGTCAACTATATGTACAATAGTTATCTCCTCTTTATATAGGCCAAATGTAGCAAGGAAATGCTCATTAAAGCTAGAGTAGAAGTGTAAGGTGAGTGAGGTCAGACCTCCCAGCAAGATCACTTGGTTATCTTGACATTGAGGAAGGATAGTCCTGAGCTCGGAACATGCCCATTAAAAGATGAACAAGAGTCACTAGATGCTTTGAAAAATAGATCTGTCCCACCACCGCCTTGCGCTAGAGCTGTCGCATGTGCCGTAGCTTAGCATCACCGATGGTGCCTTGCAGCACCCGTACCCATTGCACTCCGCGACATAGAAGGCACGCATGAGCTTCCCTAAAAAGGAGGTATGCATGAGCTTTGTTGCATCGATCCAGTGATTGATTACTTAAACCCAAACTAACTTGTTAACAACAAAGTTTGAGAGCAATACACAATCTGGACAATATCCAATCTTGGTGGCAAGTTCCGCTTTCTCTTACCGAGATGTTGGGGGATTTAAGTGGCAAACCATGGAATTTGATGCCCGTTGTTTCATTGAAAAGTGACCGGTGTGTGTTCTTGGTAGCTGGTTGCGGCAATGGATGATGGAAACCTTGATTTCCCCAACTCAAAGACATATCAGTGCTCGGCAATCGGCACAGATCTGGCCGTTGCTGTCTCTTCCATGAACAACCACATATAAGGAACTCAACAAAGAGAGAAATACAAAAACAAAAATAAAAATAAAAATAAAAAATATTAAAAAAATGCTTTGTCGAGTGTTACATATATGGATCTCAGCGAGGGGAGAGAAAAAGTAAAAATAATTAAAATGCTTTGCCTAATATTACGTATATAGAACTCGACAAAGAGGGAAAACACTAACGCTTCAAGGCTTTTCCTAATTCTTCTTGTGATGTACTAGTACTCGGCAAAAAGCCAACGTCATCAAGCTTTACGTCAACTGCGGCGACCCCAGCACATGTGTCCAGGCATTGGCCTATTGTGTATTTTGTCAAGTTCTTTTTCGCATATACTAGGTGATCAAGCTATGTATATAGGGTAGAGTCATAGGCCTAACCTAGACACACTCCCCTAAGACTCCATCCTAAAATCAGAAGCATTTGAGGGATAGCATTATCCATTCGACTGCCAGGCATTTCACAGTAGATTCAAAGTCATTCGACCACGACAATTATCAGTCGACGGACAGAATATCTAAAGTCACTTTGCACGACAACGATTGGACATTTTCTTCATAGACTTAATAGGCATTTATGTCATTTAATTGCTAGCGTTACTAGTAACGCCCCCCTCTTGATATACCTTAAAACCCTTGTAACGTGGGCTGGCTGGGGTCTAGGCGCACTCTATATAAGCCACCCCCGTTCATTGGCACAAGGGTTCGCACCCCCTGTAAACACACACATTTATAATCCAGTCGACCGCCTCCGGGCACTGAGACGTAGGGCTATTACTTCCTTCGCGAAGGGTCTGAACTCGTAAAACTCGTGTGTACAACTTCGCCATAGCTAGAATCGTGCCTCCTCATACCTACCTCCATTCTACTGTCAGTTTTAGATCCACGACACTGGGTGAAGTGCATGTTTTGGCAAGTTCATTCTTTTGCCGAGCATTTTTTTGCTTGCACTAGGCAAACAACTCGGTACTGAGCAACGTTGTGGCTTGCGATAGTGCTATTTCTGTGACATCCTAAGGACACAGGGCACCTTGCGGGCACTCACACCCCTACCTGCAACCCTCCTTCTAGCACGGACACAAGCATCCGCGTCCACACCAAGATCATTTATATAAGGCACTAGGGATTACCAATTCATAATTGGAGTTAATTACAACAGGCATTCCCCAATCTGGACAATCTTCGTACATCTCCCTCCTACTTTGTCACCCTGGCTATTCTCATCATGCCACGTCCAATCCCGTCTCTTCCTCCAACCGCCGCCTTCCCCAGGTCTTCTCCCTTCAGATTTCGTCTCTCCCCTCCGCCGCCCCCTGCGAGGGCAGCCGGGGGGGCCCAACCATAGCGGCGGTCACTCCCCATCCCATCCCTCCCCTCCGCCTCCGCTGGAGGAAGCCGCTGGCCTAAGCCCGGATGGCTGACGGTGGTGGCAGAGGAGCCTCTCCTTCTCGCGCGCGTTTGTGGCGCGGGGCACCCAGACAAGTGGAAGTTCACCCCAGATCCGGGCCTCCATGGCGGTGGCTCGCTCCCGGCGACGGATGACTAGTGGTGGAGCTGCTGCATCTGGCCGCGGCGCTACGACACCTCGGATCGGCGGCGGCGTGGAGGGTTTTGGCGGGCTGGTCAGCTGCGGGCATGGTTGACCCTCTGGTTAGATTTGATCTGGCCAGAGTGGCTTGCTGGATCCGCGGCGGCAGAGATCGGTGGTGGTCCATGCGCACGATGCAAGACGAAGGTTCGTCGAGCGGATCCGAGTGAAACCCTCATTCTTGGCTTGTTGCCAAGACCGGCGACAACGGAACTCTTTCGTGTCATTACCTTCTTGAAGGCATCGCCATGGAGAAGCTCCAGACCGTCAACCCAGTATCGGTCGGCTCCTATGGTGTCCTCATCCCCCACTGTTCGCTGGCGCAAGCGTTCCGGTCGGTCGTGGCTCCAGCGGTGGGAGATACACGCGGTGGCCTGCCAGTCGGCCACCTCACAAGTCATGGCAATCGAGCCCGACGAAACTCTCTACGGCCTGTTCGATCTGTCGACTGGCTCCGTCACCACCGCATCCGAGTGCGACAGCAGCGATCCCGCGGCAGAAGTCTTGATGGTCAACGGACCACCCAGTCCTCCTGGCTTCCCCCGCGACGACGGTGGGGATGGCGGCAGCGATCCTCGCGCGTTCATGAGGAGTACCGCCCCGAGCCACTTTCTTTGTAGCGGAGGGAAGAACTTCGCCGCCGCAATATGGATGCACTTGATACTCCTATCGTTGGAGAAACCCCCGAGGCCCGGGCCTTGGAGGAAGCGACCTGGCCAACTTGGTTGAGCGCACTCGACTGGAGAACCTGCAGCATGCACTCGACGAGCGTGCTCGGCAGTGGATCCCTGAATCCAGTCGACGGCAGCTTTTTCCGCCTCAAACTCAGGTATACCGCACCCCGATTCAGAATCTCACAGCTGCAGCCCGAATAGCAGAGTCAATCCAGCCTTCCTAGTCGGAGGCCGGCAGAGGTTTGATGCAGATCCGGGCCTTGCTCCGAGCAGCTGGAGAGCAGAACACGGCAGTGTCTCATTCGCGGAATAGGATTAATAGCAGGTCTGTGATAGTAGATACGGTACAGTCGGCCCATAGCCCAAGATCGCCCCGCAGCGTGAAGGACGTGGGCACAGGCAAGATCAGTACAGAAACAACGATCAATAGGATCACCGCCTCGGCCACGATGACCGTCGTCGAGTGGCCACACCTCCTCCGTGGAGTGGTTCATATGTGCCTCGGCGGCATGATGACAGACGCCCTCACAGCGGCGAGCGAAGAATACTAGTCGACCCAAGGGAGCCAGGCTTTGATGCGAGATCAATTCTCGTTGAAGGTCTGGTTGACAGGAACAGAGCACACAGAGAAGACCATGACAGAGATTATCCGATTGGCAGCAGAGTGCATGTTTCAGGTCCCGAGTGTTTCAGCAGAGCCATCAGGGCCGCAGTGATTCCTCCCAATTTCAGGTTGGTGACTGGAGTCAGCAAATTTACGGGTGAGTCTAAGTCTGATACTTGGCTTGAGGACTACCGAGTGGCTGTACAAATTGGTGGTGGCAATGATGAAGTCGCCATGAAGCACCTTCCTCTGATGTTGGAAGGCTCGGCCAGGCCATGGTTGAACCAGTTGGCACCCGAAAGTATATTCGGTTGGGAGGAACTCGCCCGAGTGTTTGTTAGGACTTTTGAAGGTACTTGCAAGCGACCAACGGGGTTGACTGAATTGCAGAGTTGTGTGCAAAAACCGAATGAAACCCTGAGAGACTATATTCAGAGATGGATCACGTTACATCATACAGTGGAGAATGTGTTAGATCACCAAGCAGTTTGTGCCTTCAAGGAAGGCATTAAGTATCAGGAGTTGAATCTGAAGTTCGGTCGGACAGGAGATATGTCCTGACTCGGATGATGGAGATTGCCACCAAATACGCTAACGACGAAGAAGTAGACCGACTCCGGAGTGGCGAGCATAAAACAGTCGCCCAGGACACCGGTGGGGGTACTTCCAATCGAAAACAGAAGCATAAGGCCGAGCCAGCTGCTCCTGGTGAGGCTTTAGTTGTGGCTCAAGGAAAGTTCAAGGGAAAGCCCAAAGGGCCCTGGAACCCCAAGAAAGTGAAAGATCAAGACGGAAATGATGTGTTGGATTTACCATGCCACATTCACACCAAGAAAGATGAAGAGGGTAATCTGATTTATCCTAAGCACACCACTCGATGGTGTCGACTCCTGATCCAGCAGTTCTGAGATAAACAACCCAAGGAGAAGGAAAAAGAGTCAGACAAGAGTGAGGATAAGGAAGAGGATGATGACGGTTTTCCCAACGTCAAATCCACTCTGATGATTTTTGCTGATGTTGAGAGCAAAAGTCGATTGAAAGTTATCAACAGAGAAGTGAACATGGTTGCTCCGGCAACACCAAGATATTTGAAGTGGTCCCAGACTGCCATCACGTTCGACCAGCCTGACCATTCAGCACGTATAGCCACCCCTGGAAGGCAAGCGTTGGTGGTCGACCCAGTTGTTGAAGGCACTCGACTGACTAAAGTGTTGATGGATGGTGGTAGTGGCCTGAATATCCTTTATGCTGAAACCTTGAAGGGAATGGGGATTCCGATGTCCAAGCTCAGCGAAAGTAATATGAGTTTCCATGGTGTTATACCTGGCAAGAAGGCTGAACCACTAGGCCATATCGCCCTTGATGTGTTTTTCGGTGATTCCAAGAATTACTGCAAGGAAAAATTGACATTTGAAGTAGTGGATTTCCAGAGTGCTTATCATGCTATTCTGGGTAGGCTTGCCTATGCACGTTTCATGGCTCGATCGTGTTACGTGTACCTTAAATTGAAAATGCCTGGTCCCAGAGGAGTGATCACTATCACTGGCAATCGACAGAAGGAAGAAGAGTGCTTTCAAAAGGGCTCGAAAATCGCGGGTGCACAAATGGCAACAGTCGAAATGCAAGAATACCAGAAAAATGCAGATCCGAGTGATTTGCTGCGCTCGAAGAAGCCTGCCATACATTCTGCATTTCAGTCATCCGGTGAAACCAAGCTGATTCATATTCACCCGACCGATCCCAATGCTGCTCCTACTCATATCTCAACCTCACTCGACAGCAAATAGGAAGAAGCACTCATCCAGTTCCTCCATGAGAACTGGGACATCTTTGCATGGAAATCTTCCGACATGCCGGGTGTAACCAGGGGACTGGCTGAGCATCATTTATGAGTCGACCCGAAAGTAAAACCAGTCAAGGAACATCTTCGACGGTCCGCCGTACAGAATAGGAAAGCTATTGGTGAGGAAGTGGCTCGGCTCTTGGCAGCTGAGTTCATCCGAGAGATTTACCACTCCGAGTGGCTCGCCAGTGTTGTTATGGTCCCCAAGAAGGACGACTCACTTCGCATGTGCATTGACTTCAAGCATATCAATCGGGCCTGCCCGAAAGATCATTTTCCTCTCCCCCGCATCGATCAGATTGTTGACTCGACTGCGGGGTGTGAGCGTTTGTCTTTCCTAGACGCCTATTCCGGGTACCATCAGATCCGACTGTATGGACCCGATTAGATAAAAACTGCCTTCATCACACTATTCGGGTGTTTTTGTTATGTCACCATGTCATTCGGCCTCAAGAACGCTGGAGCTACAGTCATGAGGATGATTCAGAAGTGTCTGCTCACTCAAATCAGTCGGAATGTAGAAGCATACATGGATGACATTATGGTCAAGTCGCGTAAAGGTTCCGACCTGCTGACTGACCTTGCTGAAACCTTTGCCAATCTGAGAAGATATGATAACAAGCTTAACCCATCAAAGTGCACATTCGGAGTTCCTGGTGGAAAGTTACCCGGCTTCCTTGTTTCCGAATGAGGGATCGACGCGAACCCAGAGAAAGTTGGTGCCAAACTCCGGATGACACGTCCCGTGCGTGTGCATGATGTCCAGAAGCTTACTGGTTGTTTGGCCGCCTTGATTCGATTCATTTCTCGCCTCGGTGAAAAGGCATTGCTTCTTTACCGACTGATGAAGAAATCAGACAAGTTCGAGTGGAGCCCTGAAGGTGACGCAGCATTTGCAGAACTCAAAGCCCTGCTTTCCACCAAGTCGGTGCTTGTTTGCCCAATCAGCAAAGAGCCTTTACTGCTTTATATTGCAGCCACTGGACAAGTTGTCAGTATAGTACTCACGGTCGAGCAGGAAGAACAGGGAGAAGCCTATAAAGTTCAGCGCCCAGTATACTATGTTTCTGAAGTTCTGACTCCATCCAAGCAAATATATTCACATTATCAGAAGCTTGTCTATGGGATTTACATGACCACGAAGAAGGTTGCACATTATTTCTCTGATCACTCCATTACAATCGTCAGCGATGCACCATTGTCAGAAATTCTGGACAACAGAGATGCAATCGTCGAGTGGCAAAGTGGGCGATTGAACTCCTTCCCTTGGATATCAAGTTTGAGGCAAAGAAAGCTATCAAGTCCGAAGCAATAGCAGATTTCCTCGCTGAGTGGATCGAACAGCAATTGCCGACTCATATTTTCACTCGGACCATTAGACCATGTTCTTTGATAGATCTAAGATGTTGAATGGTTCTGGTGCGGGGGTAGTGTTGGTATCCCCTCGAGGCGACAAGCTCCGCTACGTTCTCTAGATTCATTTTGATTCCTCCAACAATGAAGCTGAATATGAGGCACTTTTGTACAGGTTGCGTATGGCCATTTCACTCGGCGTCCGTTGCCTCATGGTCTACGGCGATTCAGATTTGGTGGTGAATCAAGTAATGAAGGAGTGGGACGTCAGAAGCCCGGCTATGATTGGCTATTGTAATGTAGTAAGAAAGTTTGAGAAGAAGTTTGAGGGTTTAGAGCTCCATCACATACCCCGACTGAAAAATCAAGCAGCGGATGATTTGGTGAAGATAGGTTCCAAGAGAGAAACCATTCCCAGTAATGTGTTTTTGGAACATATTCATACACCTTCAGTCCAGGAAGATCCTTTCACTGAAGAGCCCCCACAACCAAAGAGCGCCACTAATCCGACTGAAGTCGAGGTCCCGGCCGTGGTCGACTTGATCATGGAGGTTTTGGTCATCACTTCCGACTGGACATTGCTGTACATCGCGTACATCCTTAGGAAGGAACTCCCAGAGGACAGAGAAGAGGCCCTACAGATCGTCCGCCGCTCCAAAGCTTTTACTGTGATAAGAGGGCAGATGTTCAGAGAAAGTGTAACTGGAGTCAACCAGAAATGCATACCACCAGAAGAAGGTCGAGTGATCCTCAACGACATCCACTCGGGGACATGTGGTCACCACACGTCCTCTCGGACCACTGTGGCCAAAGCATACCGAGCAGGATTTTATTGGCCACGGGAAAATGAGATGGCACAAGAAATAGTCGACATATGTGAAGTTTGTCAGTTTTATTCCAACATGTCTCACAAGCCTGTGTCAGCCCTGAAGACCACTCCACTTGTCTGGCCCTTCGCTGTTTGGGGTTTGGACATGGTTGGACCTCTGAGAACGGGTAGGAGCGGCTTCACTCATATACTCGTGGCAGTCAACAAGTTCACCAAATGGATTGAAGCCAAACCTATCAAAAGTCTTGAAGCCAGTACTATGGTCAGTTTCATCAGAGAGTTAACATTCAGATATGGTGTTCCAAACAGCATCATCACTGACAATGGGTCGAACTTCGATTCTGATGAGTTCAGAGCATTCTGCGCTTCCCAAGGCACTCAAGTCGACTATGCTTCAGTCGCCCATCCCCAGTCGAATGGACAAGCTGAAAGAGCAAACGGGTTGATTCTCAAAGGACTGAAACCCCGACTGATGCGTGATCTCAAGCACGCGGCAGGCGTCTGGGTCAATGATCTTCCATCAGTGCTTTGGGGTTTGAGGACAACTCCTAATCAGTCGACTGGCCGAACTCCATTCTTCTTGGTCTATGGAGCTGAAGCTGTACTTCCGAGTGACTTGCTTCACAATGCACCCAGAGTCGAGCTTTTCTCAGAAGATGAAGCAGGGCAAGCTCGGCAAGATGCAATTGATCTCCTGGAAGAGGAAAGAGAGATGGCCTTGATCCGGTCAACCATTTATCAGCAAGACATGCATCGATTCCACACCAGAAATGTGAGGGGTCGAGCATTTCAGGAAGGAGACTTGGTTCGAGTGGATCATCATAAGCCACACAAAATGACCCCTACTCTGGAAGGTCCCTTCATCATCACCAGAGTGTTCCAGAATGGAGCATGCCCCTTATACAATGTCAAGCACAAGAAAGACAAGCCACACGCTTGGAATGCGGAGCTGCTCCGCCCCTTTTACACTTAAGCATTCAGACTGTTGAGATGTAATAAGAGATACCCTTTAGTTTGATTATCAAAGACACAGTTTTACAGTCTCTTAAATGATTGTTGTTCCTTTTTATATGTTCTAAATCCCCCAGTGGGTGCCTTAGATGAGAATCCGCTTTGCCTAAGTTTGAAAAATCCTACCGAGTGGTGAGCAAGCCTCTCACTCGGAGGCTTAGCTGCGAATCTGTTTCGCCTAAGTTCAAAAAAATCCTACCGAGTGGTGAGAAACCCTCTCACTTGGGGGCTTAGCTGCAGTCCAGTACTCGCCTAAGTTTAAAAAATCCTACTGAGTGGTGAGAAACCCTCTCACTCGGGGGCTTAGCTGCAGCCCATTACTAGCCTAAATTTAAAAAATCCTACCGAGTGGTGAGCAACCCTCTCACTCGGGGGCTTAGCTGCAGTCCAGTACTCACCTAAGTTTTAAAAAATCCTACCGAGTGGTGAGCAAACCTCTCACTCGGGGGCTTAGTTGCAGTCCAGTACTCCCCTAAGTTTAAAAAAACCTACTGAGTGGTGAGCAACCCTCTCACTCGGGGGCTTAGCTGCAGTCCAGGACTCACCTAAGTTTAAAAAAAATCCTACTGAGTGGTGAGCAATCCTCTCACTCGGGAGCTTAGATGTAGTCCAGTACTCGCCTAAGTTTAAAAAATCCAACCGAGTGGTGAGAAACCCTCTCACTCGGGGGCTTAGCTACAGTGCAGTACTCGCCTAAGTTTAAAAAATCCTACCGAATGGTGAGCAACCCTCTCACTCAGGGGCTTAGCTGCAGTCCAGTACTTGCCTAATTTAGAAACACATCCCTATCTGCAAGGATGATGAGATGCAGGTCGACTGCAACCTTCTCTTCAGAGCTGCGTGATGACCCACAAGTATAGGGGATCTATCGTAGTCCTTTCGATAAGTAAGAGTGTTGAACCCAACAAGGAGCAGAAGGAAATGAGAGGCGGTTTCCGGCAAGGTATTCTCTGCAAGTACTGAAATAAGTGGTAACAGATAGTTTTGTGATAGGATAATTTGTAATGAGCAACAAGTAACAAAGGTAAATAAAGTGCAGCAAGGTGGCCCAATCTTGTTGTAGCAAAGGACAATCCTGGACAAACTCTTATATGATGTAAAGCGCTCCCGAGGACACATGGGAATATCGTCAAGCTAGTTTTCATCACGCTCATATGATTCGCGTTCGGTACTTTGATAATTTGGTATGTGGGTGGACCGGTGCTTGGGTGCTGCCCTTACTTGGACAAGCATCCCACTTATGATTAACCTCTATTGCAAGCATCCGCAAATACAACAAAAGTATTAAGGTAAACCTAACCATAGCATGAAACATATGGATCCAAATCAGCCCCTTACGAGGCAACACATAAACTAGGATATAAGCTTCTGTCACTCTAGCAACCCATCATCTACTTATTACTTCCCAATGCCTTCCTCTAGGCCCAAATAATGGTGAAGTGTCATGTAGTCGACGTTCACATAACACCACTAGAGGGGAGACAACATACATCTCATCAAAATATCGAACGAATAACAAATTCACATGACTACTAATAGCAAGACTTCTCCCATGTCCTCAGGAACAAAAGTAACTACTCACAAATCATAAACATGTTCATAATCAGAGGGGTATTAATGTGCATATAGGATCTGAACATATGATCTTCCACCAATTAAACCAACTAGAATCAACTACAATGAGTAATTAACACTACTAGCAACCTACTAGCACAAATCCCGGACTTGGAGACAAGAATTGGATACAAGAGATGAACTAGGGTTTTGAGATGAGATGGTGCTGATGAAGATGTTGATGGAGATTGCCCTCTCCCGATGAGAGGAGCGTTGGTGATGACGATGACGATGATTTCCCCCTCCGGGAGGGAAGTTTCCCCGGCAGAACAGCCCCGCCAGAACCCTAGATTGGTTCCGCCAAGGTTCCGCTTCGTGGCGGCGGAGTTTCATCTAAGAAGATGGCTTATGATTTTTTTCCATCGAATGAGTCCATATAGCAGAAGATGGTCACCGGAGGGCCACCAGGGGACCCACAAGGTAGGGGGCGCGCCTAGGGGGGTAGGGCGCGCCCCCCACCCTCGTGGGCAGGGTGTGGCCCCCCTAGTGAAGTTCTTGCGCTGAATATTTTTTATATATTTGGAAAATATCATCCGTGAAGTTTCAGGACTTTTGGAGCTGTGCAGAATAGGTCTCTAATATTTGCTCCTTTTCCAGCCAGAATCCCAACTACCGGCATTCTCCCTCTTTATGTAAAGCTTGTAAAATAAGAGAGAATAGGCATAAGTATTTTGACATAATTTGTAATAACAGCCCATAATGCAATAAATATTGATATAAAAGCATGATGCAAAATGGACGTATCAACTCCCCCAAGCTTAGACCTCGCTTGTCCTCAAGTGAAAAGCCGAAATCGAAAAATATGTCCACATGTTTAGAGATGAAGGTGTCAATAGAAATAAAACACGGACATGAGGGCATCATGATCATTCTTAGAACATCAACTTATATAATTCTTGTCATATGATTTCTTATGCTAGAGTAATAATTCAATCACAATATCAAGTATGACTCGTAAATTTCATTGAAAGCTAACAAACTATAATCTCAGTCATTGAAGCAATTGCAATTTATCATAACACAGGAAAGAGTCAATGAATAAGAGCTTTTCAGCAAGTCCACATACTCAACTATCATATAGTCTTTCACAATTGCTGACACTCACGCAATACTTATGGGTATGGAGTTTTAATTGGACACAGAGAAAGTGTTGGAAATATGCCCTAGAGGCAATAATAAATTAGTTATTATTATATTTCCTTGTTCATGATAATCTTTTATTATCCATGCTATAATTGTATTGATAGGAAACTCAGATACATGTGTGGATACATAGACAACACCATGTCCCTAGTAAGCCTCTAGTTGACTAGCTCGTTGATCAATAGATGGTTACGGTTTCCTGACCATGGACATTGGATGTCATTAATAACGGGATCACATCATTAGGAGAATGATGTGATGGACAAGACCCAATCCTAAGCCTAGCACAAAGATCGTGTAGTTCGTATGCTAAAGCTTTTCTAATGTCAAGTATCATTTCCTTAGACCATGGGATTGTGCAACTCCCGGATACCGTAGGAATGCTTTTGGTGTACCAAACGTTACAACGTAACTGGGTGACTATAAAGGTGCACTACAGGTATCTCCGAAAGTGTCTGTTGGGTTGGCACGAATCGAGACTGGGATTTGTCACTCCGTGTAAGCGGAGAGGTATCTCTGGGCCCACTCGGTAGGACATCATCATAATGTGCACAATGTGATCAAGGAGTTGATCACGGGATGATGTGTTACGGAACGAGTAAAGAGACTTGCCGGTAACGAGATTGAACCAGGTATAGGGATACCGACGATCGAATCTCGGGCAAGTACAATACCGCTAGACAAAGGGAATTGTATACGGGATTGATTAAGTCCTTGACATCGTGGTTCATCCGATGAGATCATCGTGGAACATGTGGGAGCCAACATGGGTATCCAGATCCCGCTGTTGGTTATTGGCCGGAGAGGTGTCTCGGTCATGTCTGCATGGTTCCCGAACCCGTAGGGTCTACACACTTAAGGTTCGATGATGCTAGGGTTATAAAGGAAGTTTGTATGTGGTTACTGAATGTTGTTCGGAGTCCCGGATGAGATCCCGAACGTCACGAGGAGTTCCGGAATGGTCCGGAGGTAAAGATTTATATATGGGAAGTCCTGTTTTGGTCACCGGAAGAGTTTCGGGGTTTATCGGTAACGTACCGGGACCACCGGGAGGGTCCCGGGGGTCCACCAAGTGGGGCCACATGCCCCGGAGGCTTGCATGGGCCAAGGGTGGTGAGGGACCAGCCCCTAAGTGGGCTGGTACACCTCCCACAAGGCCCAAGGTGCAGCAAAGGAGGAGTGAGGGGAAACCCTAGGCTTAGATGGGCCTAAGGCCCACCCTAGGGGGCGCCCCCTCTCTCCCCCTCTTGGCCGCCTCCCCTTTCCCATCTAGGGCTGCTGCCCCCTAGGGGTGGGAACCCTAGAGGGGGCACACCCTCCTCCCTCTCCCCTATATATAGTGAGGCCTGGGGCTGCCCATAATACGTGATCTGATCTCTGCCTGTTGGTGCAGCCCTCCCTCTCTTTCTCCTCATATCTCGCGGTGCTTGGCGAAGCCCTGCAGGATTGCCACGCTCCTCCATCACCACCACGCCGTTGTGCTGCTGCTGGATGGAGTCTTCCACGACCTCTCCCTCTCTCCTTGCTGGATCAAGGCATGGGAGACGTCACCGGGCTGTACGTGTGTTGAACGCGGAGGTGCTGTTCGTTCGGCACTTGGTCATCGGTGATTTGGATCACGACGAGTACGACTCCATCAACCCCGTTCACTTGAACGCTTCCGCTTAGCGATCTACAAGGGTATGTAGATGCACTCTCCTTCCCCTCGTTGCTTGTCTCTCCATAGATAGATCTTGGTGACACGTAGGAAATTTTTTGAATTTTTGCTACGTTCCCCAACAGTGGCATCAAGAGCTAGGTCTATGCGTAGTTTCTATGCACGAGTAGAACACAAAGTAGTTGTGGGCGTTGATTTTGTTCAATATGCTTGCCGTTACTAGTCCAATCTTGATTCGGCGGCATTGTGGGATGAAGCGGCCCGGACCAACCTTACACGTACGCTTACGTGAGACCGGTTCCACCGACTGACATGCACTAGTTACATAAGGTGGCTGGCAGGTGTCTGTCTCTCCCACTTTAGTCGGATCGGATTCGATGAAAAGGGTCCTTATGAAGGGTAAATAGCAATTGGCATATCACGTTGTGGTTTTGCGTAGGTAAGAAACGTTCTTGCTAGAAACCCATAGCAGCCACATAAAACATGCAAACAACAATTAGAGGACGTCTAACTTGTTTTTGCAGGGTATGCTATGTGATGTGATATGGCCAAAAGGATGTGATGAATGATATATGTGATGTATGAGATTGATCATGTTCTTGTAATAGGTATCACGACTTGCATGTCCATGAGTATGACAACCGGCAGGAGCCATAGGAGTTGTCTTTATTTATTTATGACCTGCGTGTCAACTTAAACGTCATGTAATTACTTTACTTTATTGCTAAAGCGTTAGCCATAGTAGTAGAAGTAATAGATGACGAGACAACTTCAAGAAGACACGATGATGGAGATCATGATGATGGAGATCATGGTGTCATGCCGGTGACAAGATGATCATGGAGCCCCAAGATGGAGATCAAAGGAGCTATATGATATTGGCCATATCATGTCACTATTATTTGATTGCATGTGATGTTTATCATGTTTATACATCTTATTTTCTTAGAACGATGGTAGTAAATAAGATGATCCCTCATTACAATTTCAAGAATGTGTTCTCCCCTAACTCTGCACCATTGCTAAAGTTCGTCGTTTCGAAGCACCACGTGATCATCGGGTGTGATAGATCCTTACGTTCACATACAACGGGTGTAAGACAGTTTTACACATGCAAAACACTTAGGGTTAACTTGACGAGCCTAGCATGTACAGACATGGCCTCGGAACACAAGAGACCGAAAGGTCGAGCATGAGTCGTATGGTAGATACGATCAACATGAAGATGTTCACCGATGATGACTAGTCCGTCTCACGTGATGATCGGACACGGCCTAGTTGACTCAGATCATGTAATCACTTAGATGACTAGAGGGATGTCTATCTGAGTGGGAGTTCATAAGATGAACTTAATTATCCTGAACATAGTCAAAAGGGCTTCGCAAATTATGTATCTCGCGCTTCAGTTCTACTGTTTAGATACGTTCCTAGAGAAAATTTAGTTGAAAGTTGATAGTAGCAATTATGTGGACTAGGTCCGTAAACCGAGGATTGTCCTCGTTGCTTCGTAGAAGGCTTATGTCCTTAATGCACCGCTCAATGTGCTGAACCTCGAACGTCGTCTGTGGGTGTTGCGAACATCTAACATACACGTTTTGATGACTACGTGATAGTTCAGTTAAACGGTTTAGAGTTGAGGCACCATAGACGGTTTCGAAACGTCGCGGAACATATGAGATGTTTCGAGGGCTGAAATTGGGATTTCAGGCTCGTGCCCACGTCAAGAGGTATAAGACCTCTGACGAGTTTCTTAGCCTACAAACTAAGGAGAAAAAGCTCAATCATTGAGCTTGTGCACAGATTGTCTGAGTACAACAATCGCTTGAATCGAGTGGGAGTTAATCTTCCAGATGAGATAGTGATGTTTTTCCAAAGTCATTGCCACCAAGCAGCTAGAGCTTCGTGATGAACTATAACATATCAGGGATAGATATGATGATCCTTGAAATACTCGTGATGTTTGACACCGCGAAAGTAGAAATCAAGAAGGAGCATCAATTGTTGATGGTTAGTGAAACCACTAGTTTCAAGAAGGGCAAGGGCAAGAAGGGATACTTCATGAAACGGCAAATCAGCTGCTGCTCTAGTGGAGAAACCCAAGGTTGAACCCAAACCCGAGACTGAGTGCTTCTATAATAAGGGGAACAGCCACTGGAGCAGAATTACCCTAGATACTTGGTAGATGAGAAGGCTATCGATAGAAGTATATTGGATATACATTATGCTAATGTGTACTTTACTAGTACTCCTAGTAGCACCAGGGTATTAGATACCGGTTCAGTTGCTAAGTGTTAGTAACTCGAAATAAAAGCTACGAAATAAACGAAGACTAGCTAAAGGTGAGTTGACGATATGTGTTGGAAGTGTTTCCAATGTTGATATGATCAAGCATCGCACGCTCCCTCTACCATCGAGATTGGCGTTAAACCTAAATAATGGTTATTTGGTGTTTGCGTTGAGCATAGACATGATTGGATTATGACTATCGCAATACGGTTATTCATTTAAGAGAATAATTGTTACTCTGTTTATTTGAATAATACCTTCAATGGTCTTACGCCTAAAATGAATGGTTAATTGAATCTCGATCGTAGTGATACACATGTTCATGCCAAAAGATATAAGATAGTAATGATAGTACCACCTACTTGTGGCACTGCCACTTAAGTCATATCGGTATAAAACGCATGAAGAAAGCTCCATGTTGATGGATCTTTGGGCTCACTCGTTTTTGAAAAGTTTGAGACATGCGAACCATGTCTATTGGTGTATATGCATGAAGAAACTCCATGCAGATGGACCATTTGAACTCACTTGATTTTGAATCACTTGAGACATGCAAATCATACCACATGGGCAAGATGACTGAAAGCCTCGGTTTCAGTAAAATGGAACCAGAAAGCAACTTGCTGGAAGTAATACATTTTGATGTGTGCAGTCCAATGAGTGCTGAGGCGTGTAGTGGATATCGTTATGTTCTTACTTCACAGATGATTTGAGTAGATGTTGAGTATATTTACTTGATGAATCACGAGTCTGAATTATTGAAAGGTTCAAGTAATTTCAGGGTGAAGTTGAAAGATCGTCGTGACAAGAGGATAAAAGATCTATGATATGATCATAGAGGTGAATATCTGAATCACGAGTTTGGCACAGAATTAAGACATTGTGGAAATTGTTTCACAACTGATACAGCCTGGAACACCATAGTGTGATGGTGTGTCCGAACATCATAACTGCACCCTATTGGATATGATGCATACCATGATGTCTCTTATCGAATTACCACGATAGTTTATGGGTTAGGCATTAGAGACAACCACATTCACTTTAAATAGGGCACCACGTAATTCCGATGAGATGACACCGTATGAACTATGGTTTAGAGAAACCTAAGCTATCATTTCTTAAAAGTTTGGGGCTGCGATGCTTATGTGAAAAAGTTTCAGGCTGATAAGCTCGAACCCAAAGCGGATAAATGCATCTTCATAGGACACCCAAAACAGTTGGGTATACCTCCTGTCTCAGATCCGAAAGCAATAAGGGATTGTTTCTGGAATTGGGTCCTTTCTCGAGGAAAAGTTTCTCTCGAAAGAATTGAGTGGGAGGATGGTGGAGACTTGATGAGGTTATTGAACCGTCTCTTCAACTAGTGTGTGGCAGGGCACAGGAGTTGTTCCTGTGGCACCTACACCAATTGAAGTGGAAGCTTATGATAGTGATCATGAAACTTCAGATCAAGTCACTACCAAACCTCGTGGGATGACAAGGATGCGCACTACTTCAGAGTGGTACGTGATCCTGTCTTGGAAGTCATGTTGCTAGACAACAATGAACCTACGAGCTATGGAGAAGCGATGGTGGGCCCGGATTCCGATAAATGGCTCGAGGCCATATAATCCGAGAGAGGATCCATATATGAAAACAAAGTGTAGACTTTGGAAGAACTACTTGATGGTCGTAAGGCTGTTGAGTACAGATGGATTTTAAAAGGAAGACAGACAATGATGGTAAGTGTCACCATTAAGAAAGCTCGACTTGTCGTTAAGGTGTTTCCCGACAAGTTCAAGGAGTTGACTACGGTGAGACTTTCTCACTCGTAGCGATGCTAAGAGTCTGTTGGAATTATATTAGCGATTACTGCATTATTTATGAAATCTTGCAGATAGGATGTCAAAACATTGTTTCCTCGACGATTTTCTTGAGGAAAGGTTGTATGTGATACAACCGGAAGGTTTTGTCAATCCTGAAAGATGCTAATAAGTATGCAAAGCTCCAGCAATCCTTCTAAGGACTGGAGTAAGCATCTCGGAGTTGGAATGTATGCTTTGATGAGATGATCAAAGATTTTGGGTGTATACAAAGTTTATGAGAAACTTGTATTTCCAAGGAAGTGAGTGGGAGCACTATAGAATTTCTGATGAGTATATGTTGTTGACATATTGATGATCAGAAATGACGTAGAATTTCTGGAAAGCATATAGGGTTATTTGAAAAGTGTTTTTCAATGGAAAGCCTGGATTAAGCTACTTGAACATTGAGCATCGAGATCTATAAGGATAGATCAAAACGCTTAATGGTACTTTCAAATGAGCACATTCCTTGACATGATCTTGAAGGTGTTCAAGATGGATCAGTCAAAGAAGGAGTTCTTGCCTGAGTTGTAAGGTATGAAGTTAAGACTTAAAGCTCGACCACGGCAGAATAGAGAGAAAGGACGAAGGTCGTCCCCTATGCTTAAGACATAGGCTCTACAGTATGCTATGCTGTGTACCGCACCTGAAGTGTGCCTTGCCATGAGTCAGTCAAGGGGTACAAGAGTGATCCAGGAATGGATCACAGTACAGCGGTCAAAGTTATCCTTAGTAACTAGTGGACTAAGGAATTTTCTCGGTTATGGAGGTGATAAAGAGTTCGACGTAAAGAGTTACGATCGATGCAAGCTTAACACCTATCCGGATAGCTCTGAGTAGAGATACCGGATACGTATAATGGAGCAACAATTTAGAATAACTCCAAGTAGAACAGTTATTTGAAATGGCTCCAAATAGAGCGTGGTAGCTGCATCTAGGAGTTGACATAAAGATTTGTAAAGCACACACGGATCTGAAAGGTTCAGACCCGTTGACTAAAACCTCTCTCACAAGCAACATGATCAAACCCAAAACTCATTGAGTGTTAATCACATAGTGATGTGAACTAGATTATTGACTCTAGTAAACTCTTTGGATGTTGGTTACATGGCGATGTGACCTGTGAGTGTTAATCACATGGCGATGTGAACTAGATTATTGACTCTAGTGCAAGTGGGAGACTGTTGGAAATATGCCCTAGAGGCAATAATAAATTAGTTATTATTATATTTCCTTGTTCATGATAATCGTTTATTATCCATGCTATAATTGTATTGATAGGAAACTCAGATACATGTGTGGATACATAGACAACACCATGTCCCTAGTAAGCCTCTAGTTGACTAGCTCGTTGATCAATAGATGGTTACGGTTTCCTGACCATGGACATTGGATGTCATTGATAACGGGATCACATCATTAGGAGAATGATGTGATGGACAAGACCCAATCCTAAGCCTAGCACAAAGATCGTGTAGTTCGTATGCTAAAGCTTTTCTAATGTCAAGTATCATTTCCTTAGACCATGAGATTGTGCAACTCCCGGATACCGTAGGAATGCTTTGGGTGTACCAAACGTCACAACGTAACTGGGTGACTATAAAGGTGCACTACAGGTATCTCCGAAAGTGTCTGTTGGGTTGGCACGAATCGAGACTGGGATTTGTCACTCCGTGTAAGCGGAGAGGTATCTCTGGGCCCACTCGGTAGGACATCATCATAATGTGCACAATGTGATCAAGGAGTTGATCACGGGATGATGTGTTACGGAACGAGTAAAGAGACTTGCCGGTAACGAGATTGAACAAGGTATAGGGATACCGACGATCGAATCTCGGGCAAGTACAATACCGCTAGACAAAGGGAATTGTATACGGGATTGATTAAGTCCTTGACATCGTGGTTCATCCGATGAGATCATCGTGGAACATGTGGGAGCCAATATGGGTATCCAGATCCCGCTGTTGGTTATTGGCCGAAGAGGTGTCTCGGTCATGTCTGCATGGTTCCCGAACCCGTAGGGTCTACACACTTAAGGTTCGATGACGCTAGGGTTATAAAGGAAGTTTGTATGTGGTTACCGAATGTTGTTCGGAGTCCCGGATGAGATCCCGGACGTCACGAGGAGTTCCGGAATGGTCCGGAGGTAAAGATTTATATATGGGAAGTCCTGTTTTGGTCACCGGAAGAGTTTTGGGGTTTATCGGTAACGTACCGGGACCACCGGGAGGGTCCCGGGGGTCCACCAAGTGGGGCCACATGCCCCGGAGGCTTGCATGGGCCAAGGGTGGTGAGGGACCAGCCCATAAGTGGGCTGGTGCGCCTCCCACAAGGCCCAAGGCGCAGCAAAGGAGGAGAGAGGGGAAACCCTAGGCTTAGATGGGCCTAAGGCCCACCCTAGGGGGCGACCCCTCTCTCCCCCTCTTGGCCGCCTACCCTTTCCCATCTAGGGCTGCTGCCCCCCCCTAGGGGTGGGAACCCTAGAGGGGGCGCACCCTCCTCCCTCTCCCCTATATATAGTGAGGCCTGGGGCTGCCCATAATACGTGATCTGATCTCTGCCTGTTGGTGTAGCCCTCCCTCTCTTTCTCCTCATATCTCGCGGTGCTTGGCGAAGCCCTGCAGGATTTCCACGCTCCTCCATCACCACCACGTCGTTGTGCTGCTGCTGGATGGAGTCTTCCTCGACCTCTCCCTCTCTCCTTGCTGGATCAAGGCATGGGAGATGTCACCGGGCTGTACGTGTGTTGAACGCGGAGGTGCCGTCCGTTCGGCACTTGGTCATCGGTGATTTGGATCACGACGAGTATGACCCCATCAACCCCGTTCACTTGAACGCTTCCGCTTAGCGATCTACAAGGGTATGTAGATGCACTCTCCTTCCCCTCGTTGCTAGTCTCTCCATAGATAGATCTTGGTGACACGTAGGAATTTTTTTGAATTTTTGCTACGTTCCCCAACAGAAAGATAGGGGCTTATAGTTTTGCCTCACAACATTTTACCTCAAGGGTAATATCAACAGTAATAGTTCATCATAACTCACATCCAATTAGCCATATATATATACCAAGATCTTTCCAACATATTGTGCTTGCCAAAGGATAAAATGTAAAAAGGAACGGTGAAGATCACCATGACTCTTATGCAATGTAGGAGATAAAAGTAAAAGATAGTCCCTTCGCAGAGGGAAGCAGAGGTTGTCATGCGCTTTTATGGTTGGATGCACAAAATCCTAATACGAAAGAACGTCACTTTATATTGCCACTTGTGATATGGACCTTTATTATGCAGTCTGCCACTTTTATTACTTCCATATCACACGATTGTATAAAGCTTATTTACATCACACCAATCAATCATACATATTTAAAGAGCAATTTTTATTGCGTGCACCGATGACAACTTACTTGATGGATCTTACTCAATCCGTAGGTAGGTATGGTGGACGCTCATGGCAAAACTGGTTTAAGGGTATTTGGAAGCACAAGTAGTATTTCTACTTGGTGCAATGAACTTGGCTAGCATGAGGGGGAAAGGAAAGCTCAATATGTTGGAGGATCCAAGACAATATAATTTATCTCATATGTAAGAAAACACAACCCATTACGTTGTCTTCCTTGTCCAATGTCAACTCTTTAGCATGTCATATTTTAATGAGTGCTCACAATCATAAAAGATGTCTAAGATAGTATATTTATATGTGAAGACCTCTCTTTCTTTATTACTTCCTATTAATTACAACGATGACCAAAACTATGTTTGTTAATGCTCAATAACTTTTATTCATCATACTCTTTCTATGTGAGCTCATTACTCTCCATAAGAGTCACATGATCTCTTTGTTTCTTTTTATTTCTTTCTCTTTTCTTTTATTCACTTGGGATCATGGCAAAAATAATCAAGACCTTGACTCAACACTAATCTTTATTATATAGCTGACGGACTTGATTACATAGAAGGATAATAAAGAAAAACTCACAACTAGATCATACTAAGAACTTTTATTCTACTAGATCAAGATATTACCAAAAGGATCGAACTAAGCAAAAGGGTAAAGATAAAAGTGATGGTGATACGATATCGGGGCACTCCCCCAAGCTTGGCAGTTGCCAAGTGGAGTGCCCATACCCATGTGGTTATGTCTCTCTTTTCGGGGATGGTGATGTGATGTTCTTGCCGATGATGCCCCTCAGGATATGATTCTCCTCCTCAAGCTTGTTGACTTGATGCTTGAGGTCCAATATTTCCTTTCGGAATTTTCCTGTAATAGCCAAAGCTCCCTGCACCCAAGGGTGTTGCATAGCTGCGGGAGAACCAGTGACACTCTTTTTCATATTCTCATAAGACAGAAATCTAACATTGGAAGGGATAACCGGGTTTGGAATAGCTGAGCTCTGCAGTTCTCCCATTGTGAATCCAGCTTGGAGGCGGGAAGTGACTTCTTGATCCTCCATGGCATCTATTCTCATCAAATCAGCCTCCATCTCTTCCTCTGTTGCTGGCCCAAAGTGGTCAGCATTGTTGTTTGCACTTGGTTCCGATGCCGGATGAGACACCCGGCTCTCCCCGACTGACTCTTGAGAAGACATCTTGCTCTAATCTGCACCAGCAACAGCTCGAAACAAAAACAAGAGATTTTTGCGTGATACGGGAGTCAAAACCCCCGGGAGGTTATATAATGAATTTTTACTGACCAAAATACGTGTCATGTAAGAAAACGGAGTCCGGAGAGCACATGAGGTGCCCACGAGGTAGGGGGCGCGCCCAGGGGGGTAGGGCGCGCCCTCCACCCTAGTGGAACCCTCGTGTCCTTTCCACACTGCTGCTTATTTTTCTATTTTTCTAAATATTCCAAAACGGAGAAATATTGCCTTAAAAACTGTTTTGGAGTCGGTTTACTTACCGTACCACATACCTATTCCTTTTCGGAGTCTGAAACGTTCCAGAAAGTGTCCTTTATGTATTCCTCCGAGGTTACGGTTTCAATAACATTGGTTTCAACATTTATGCGATTACCTGAGATATAGTGTTTGATTCTTTGACCGTTCACCACCTTTGGATTTGTGCCTTCGAAGTTGTTGATTTTTATGGCACCGGAACGGTAGACCTCCTCGATAACGTAAGGACCCTCCCATTTAGAGAGAAGTTTTCCTGCAAAAAATCTTAAACGAGAGTTGTATAGCAATACAAAATCACCTACGTTAAACTCACGCTTTTGTATCCTTTTGTCATGCCATCTTTTAACTTTTTCTTTAAACAACTTGGCATTTTCGTAGGCTTGGGCTCTCCATTCATCAAGTGAGCTAATATCAAATAACCTCTTCTCACCGGTAAGTTTAAAATCATAATTAAGTTCTTTAATAGCCCAATAAGCCTTGTGTTCTAGTTCGAGAGGTAAGCGACATGCTTTTCCATAGACCATTTTATACGGAGACATTCCCATAGGATTTTTATATGCAGTTCTATAGGCCCATAATGCATCATCTAGTTTCTTGGACCAATTCTTCTCGACCTATTAACAGTCTTTTGCAAAATTATTTTGAGTTCTCTATTACTCAATTCTACTTGACCACTAGACTGAGGGTGATAAGGGGATGCAATTCTATGATTAACATCATATTTTGCAAGCATTTTACGGAAAGCACCATGAATAAAATGTGAACCACCATCAATCATTAAATATCTAGGAACTCCAAACCTTGGAAAGATAACTTCTTTAAGCATTTTAATAGAAGTGTTATGATCAGCACTACTAGTTGGAATAGCTTCTACCCACTTAGTAACGTAATCAACATCAACTAAAATATGTGTGTAACCATTAGAGGAAGGAAAAGGTCCCATATAGTCAAAGCCCCAAACATCAAATGGTTCAATAACAAGTGAATAATTCATAGGCATTTCTTGACGTCTACTAATATTACCAATTCTTTGACATTCATCACAAGATAAGACAAACTTACGGGCATCCTTGAAGAGAGTAGGTCAATAAAAACCAGATTGCAGTACCTTATGTACAGTCCTATCTCCAACATGGTGTCCTCCATAAGCTTCGGAGTGACACTTGCGTAGGATCTGTTCCTGTTCATGCTCAGGTACACAACGTCTAATAACACCATCTACTCCTTCTTTATAAAGATGTGGGTCATCCCAAAAGTAATGCCTCAAATCATAGAAGAATTTTTTCTTTTGCTGGTATGTGAAACTAGGTGGTATAAACTTAGCAACAATGTAATTAGCATAGTCAGCATACCATGGAGTAGTATGAGAAGTATTTATACATTTAATTGCTCATCAGGAAAGCTATCATCAATAGGTAGTGGGTCATCAAGCACATTTTCTAACCTAGACAAGTTGTTTGCAACGGGGTTCTCAGCTCCTTTTCTATCAACAATATGTAAATCAAGTTCTTGTAGCAAGAGAACCCATCTAATAAGTCTAGGTTTAGCATCTTTCTTTTCCATAAGATATTTAATAGCAGCATGATCAGTGTGAATAGTTACTTTAGAATCAACAATATAAGGTCTAAACTTATCACAAGCAAATACCACTGCTAAGAATTCTATTTCAGTAGTAGCATAATTTCTTTGAGCATTGTCTAGAGTTTTACTAGCATATTGAACAACATTTAGTTTCTTATCAACTCTTTGTCCTAGAACAGCACCTACAGCATAATCACTAGCATCGCACATAATTTCAAAGGGTAAATTCCAATCATGTGGCTGAACAATAGGTGCAAAGATCAATGATTTCTTAAGTATTTTAAATGCTTCTACACAATCGTCATCAAAAACAAATGGTATATCTTTTTGTAATAAATTAGTCAGAGGCCGAGAGATTTTTGAGAAGTCCTTGATGAACCTCCTATAAAAACCGGCATGACCAAGGAAACTTCTTATACCTTTGATGTCCTTGGGACATGTCATCTTTTTAATAGCATCAACCTTGGCGTTATCAACTTCAATACCTCTTTCAGAAACTTTATTCCCCAAGACAATACCTTCATTAACCATAAAGTGGCACTTTTCCAAATTCAAGACAAGATTAGTTTCTTCACATCTCTGCAAAACTCGATCAAGGTTGCTCAATCAATCATCAAAAGAAGATCCATAGACGGAAAAGTCGTCCATGAAAACCTCACAAATCTTTTCACAAAAGTCAGAGAATATAGCCATCATGCATCTTTGAAAGGTAGAAGGTGCATTACATAAACCAAAAGGGAATGTACAAGTAGTCTTTGATTGATCTTTGGCTGACACAAGTATTTGAGAGAAACCAGAATAACCATCTAGAAAGCAAAAATGTGTATGTTTAGACAATCTTTCTAGCATTTGATCGATAAAATGTAAGGGGTAATGATCTTTTTTAGTAGCTTTATTTAATTTGCGGAAATCAATTACCATCCTATAACCAGTAATAATTCTTTGATGGATCAATTCATCTTTATCATTAGGAACAACAGTAATACCTCCCTTCTTAGGGACACAATGGACAGGACTTACGCACTTACTATCAGCAACGGGATAAACTATACCTGCCTCAAGGAGCTTTAGTATCTCCTTTCTTACCACCTCTTTCATTTTAGGATTTAGACAACCTTGATGATCACGAACTGGTTTAGCATCTTCTTACAAACTAATTTTATGTTGACATAGAGTGGGACTAATGCCCTTAAGATCATCAAGAGTATACCCAATAGTAGCACGGTGCTTCTTCAGAGTTTTTAATAATCTTTCTTCCTCATGCTCTGAAAGGTTAGCACTAATAATAACATGATATATCTTTTTCTCATCAAGATAAGCATATTTAAGAGTATCAGGTAACAGTTTAAGCTCAAACACGGGATCACCCTTTGGTGGAGGAGGATCCCCTAGGATTTCAACATGTAAATTGTTTTTCAGAATAGGTTCCTGTTTAAAGAATACTTCATCTAATTCTCTTCTTTCATTCATAAACATATCATTTTCATGGTCTAGCAAATATTTTCTAAAGGATCACTAGGAGGTACGACAATAGAAGCAAGACCAATGATTTCATCCTTACTAGGTAATTCTTCTTCACAGTGTTGTCTACTAAATTTAGAAAAATTAAATTCATGAGTCATATCATCTAAACCGATAGTAACAACATCCCTTTTGCAATCTATGGTAGCATTAACAGTATTTAAGAAGGGTCTACCAAATATAATGGGACAAAAACTATCTTGTGGGGAACCAAGAACAAGAAAATCAACAGGATATTTAGTTTTCCCACACAAGACTTCAACATCTCTAACAATTCCCATCGGTGAAATAGTATCTCTATTAGCAAGTTTAATTGTGACATCAATATATTCTAACTCAGCGGGTGCAATGTCATGCATAATTTCTTTGTATAAGTCAATAGGTATTGCACTAACACTAGCACCCATATCACACAAGCCATGATAACAATGATCTCCTATTTTAACAGAAATAACAGGCACGCCTACCACAGGTCTAGGTTTATCTGTATCACGGGGTTTAGCAATTCTAGCAGTTTCATTACAAAAATAAATAACATGCCCATCTATATTATCAGACAAGAGATCTTTAACAATAGCAATATTAGGTTCAACTTTATCTTGCTTAGGAGGTGTATATGTTTTAATATTGCTTTTATGAACCACGGTTGAAGCTTTAGCATGATCCTTTATCCTAACAGGGAAAGGCGGTTTCTCAACATAAGAAGTAGGAACAATAGGATCATTATAATTAATAGTCTTTTCTTCAACTCTAATAGGTGCAGCTACTTTTACTTCTATGGGAGGATGATATTTAAACCACTTCTCCTTGGGGAGCTCAACATAAGCAGCAAAAGATTCACAGAAAGACGCTACTATCTCAGAGTCAAGTCCATATTTAGTGCCAAATTTACGAAAAATATCGGTATCCATAAAAGATTTAACACAACCAAAACTAGGTGTCATACCTAACTCCTTACCATTATCGAGGTCCCAATCTTCGGAGTTGCGTTTAATTCTTTCCAATAAATCCCATTTGAATTCAATAGTCTTCATCATAAAAGAGCAAGCACAAGAAGTATCAAGCATGGTGCGATTGTTACCAGAAAGCCGAGCATAAAAATTTTGAATAATAATTTCTCTTGAGAGCTCATGATTGGGGCATGAATATAACATTGATTTAAGCCTCCCCCAGCTTGAGCGATGATTTCTCCTTCACGAGGCCAAAATTATATATATAATTGCGATCACGATGAACAAGATGCATAGGATAAAACTTTTGATGAAATTCCAATTTCAATCGTTTGTAGTTCCAAGACTCCATATCATCACATAGCCTATACCATGTCGATGCATCTCCCCTCAAAGACAAAGGGAAGACCTTCTTCTTAACAACATCTCCGGGTACACCTACAAGCTTAAATAATCCACAAACTTCATCCACATATATTAGATGCTCATCAGAATGTTTTGTTCCATCTCCTAAAAAGGATTAGCTAGCAGTTTTTCTACCATACCCAAAGGAATTTAAAAGCAAGCATTTTCATTTTCAGTAGGTTCAGTAGGTTGAGGAGCAACTCTTTGCTCTACTGGTCGGGGTGAAGATACCCCGAACAAGCCCCTCAGAGGATTACTTTCCATAGTAACAAGTGACAGTAAATTTCAGCACACTATATAAATTTTTCCTTACCAAATTGCACCTACCAAACGCGCTTCACTCCCCGGCAACGGTGCCAGAAAAGAGTCTTGATGACCCAAAAGTATAGGGGATCTATCATAGTCCTTTCGATAAGTAAGAGTGTCGAACCCAACGAGGAGCAGAAGGAAATGATAAGCAGTTTCCAGCAAGGTATTCTCTGCAAGTACTGAAATAAGTGGTAACACATAGTTTTGTGATAGGATAATTTGTAACGAGCAACAAGTAACAAAGGTAAATAAAGTACAGCAAGCTGGCCCAATCCTTTTGTAGCAAAGGACAAGCCTGGACAAACTCTTATATGATGTAAAGCATTCCCGAGGACACATGGGAATATCGTCAAGCTAGTTTTCATCACGCTCATATGATTCGCGTTTGGTACTTTGATAATTTGGTATGTGGGTGGACCGGTGCTTGGGTGCTACCCTTACTTGGACAAGCATCCCACTTATAATTAACCTCTATTGCAAGCATCCGCAAATACAACAAAAGTATTAAGGTAAACCTAACCATAGCATGAAACATATGGATCCAAATCAGCCCCTTACGAAGCAACGCATAAACTAGGGTTTAAGCTTCTGTCACTCTAGCAACCCATCATCTACTTATTACTTCCCAATGCCTTCCTCTAGGCCCAAATAATGGTGAAGAGTCATGTAGTCGACATTCACATAACACCACTAGAGGGGAGACAACATACATCTCATCAAAATATCGAACGAATAACAAATTCACATGACTACTAATAGCAAGACTACTCTCATGTCCTCAGGAACAAAAGTAACTACTCACAAAGCATAAACATGTTCATAATCAGAGGGGTATTAATGTGCATATAGGATCTGAACATATGATCTTCCACCAATTAAACCAACTAGCATCAACTACAAGGAGTAATTAACACTACTAGCAACCTACTAGCACCAATCCCGGACTTGGAGACAAGAATTGGATACAAGAGATGAACTAGGGTTTTGAGATGAGATGGTGCTAATGAAGATGTTGATGGAGATTGCCCTCTCCCGATGAGAGGAGCGTTGGTGATGACGATGGCGATGATTTCCCCCTCTGGGAGGGAAGTTTCCCCGGCAGAACAGCCCCGCCAGAACCCTAGATTGGTTCCGCCAAGGTTCCGCCTTGTGGCGGCGGAGTTTCGTCCGAGAAGATGGCTTATGATTTTTTCCCATCGAAAGAGTCCATGTAGGAGAAGATGGTCACCGGAGGGCCACTAGGGGGCCCACGAGATAGGGGGCGCGCCCAGGGGGGCATGAGGTAGGGAGGCCCACGAGTCCATATAGCAGAATAGGTCTCTAATATTTGCTTCTTTTCCAGCCAGAATCCCAGCTGCCGGCATTCCCCCTCTTTATGTAAACCGTGTAAAATAAGAGAGAATTGAAGGAAATATGCCCTAGAGGCAATAATAAAGTTATTATTTATTTCCTTATTTCATGATAAATTTTTATTATTCATGCTACAATTGTATTAACCGGAAACATAATACATGTGTGAATACATAGACAAACAGAGTGTCACTAGTATGCCTCTACTTGACTAGCTCGTTAATCAAAGATGGTTATGTTTCCTAACCATAGACAAAGAGTTGTTATTTGATTAACGGGATCACATCATTAGGAGAATGATGTGATTGACTTGACCCATTTAGTATGTTGCTATTGCTTTCTTCATGACTTATACATGTTCCTATGACTATGAGATTATGCAACTCCCGTTTACCGGAGTAACACTTTGTGTGCTACCAAACGTCACAACGTAACTGGGTGATTATAAAGGAGCTCTACAGGTGTCTCCAAAGGTACATGTTGGGTTGGCGTATTTCGAGATTAGGATTTGTCACTCCGATTGTCGGAGAGGTATCTCTGGGCCCTCTCAGTAATGCACATCACATAAGCCTTGCAAGCACTACAACTAATGAGTTAGATGCGAGATGATGTGTTACGGAACAAGTAAAGAGACTTGCCGGTAACGAGATTAAACTAGGTATTGAGATACCGACGATCGAATCTCGGGCAAGTAACATACCAATGACAAAGGGAACAACGTATGTTGTTATGCGGTCTGACCGATAAAGATCTTCGTAGAATATGTAGGAGCCAATATGAGCATCCAGGTTCCTCTATTGGTTATTGACCGGAGACGTGTCTCGGTCATGTCTACATTGTTCTTGAACCCGTAGGGTCCGCACACTTAAGGTTTCGATGACAATTATATTATGAGTTTATGAGTTTTGATGTACCGAAGGAGTTCGGAGTCCTAGATGAGATCGGGGACATGACGAGGAGTCTCGAAATGGTAGAGACGTAAAGATCGATATATTAGACGACTATATTCGGACATCGGAAAGGTTCCGAGTGGTTCGGGTATTTTTCGGAGTACCGGGGAGTTACGGGAATACGGGAGAAGAAGTATATGGGCCTTATTGGGCTTTAGGGGAGAGGGAGAGGCAGGCCGCGTGCCCCCCAAGGCCTAGTCCGAATTGGACTAGGGGGAGGGGCTGCGCCCCCTCCTTCCTTCTCTTCCCTCTTCCCCTTCCTTGTCTCCTACTCCTACTACATGGAAGGACTCCTAGTTGGACTAGGAAAGGGGGAATCCTACTCCCGGTGGGAGTAGGACTCCCCTAGGGCACACCATAGAGAGGGCCGGCCCTCCCCTCCTCCACTCCTTTATATACGGGGGCAGGGGGCACCCCATAGACACACAAGTTGATCCTCGTGATTGTTTTCTTAGCCGTGTGCGGTGCCCCCCTCCACCATACTCCTCGATAATATTGTAGCGGTGCTTAGGCGAAGCCCTGCGACTGTAGAACATCAAGATCGTCACCACACCGTCGTGCTGACGGAACTCTTCCCCGACACTTTGCTGGATCGGAGTCCGGGGATCGTCATCGAGCTGAACGTGTGCTAGAACTCGGAGGTGCCGTAGTTTCGGTGCTTGATCGGTCGGGCCTTGAAGACGTACGACTACATCAACCGCGTTGTCATAACGCTTCCGCTTCCGGTCTACAAGGGTACGTAGACAACACTCTCCCCTCTCGTTGCTATGCATCACCATGATCTTGCGTGTGCGTAGGAAATTTTGAAAATTTGAAATTACTACGTTCCCCAACAGTGGCATCCGAGCCTAGGTTTTATGTGTTGATGTAATATGCACGAGTAGAACACAAGTGAGTTGTGGGCGATATAAGTCATACTACTTACCAGCATGTCACACTTTGGTTCGGCGGTATTGTTGGATGAAGCGGCCCGGACCGACATTACGCGTACGCTTACGCGAGACTAGTTCTACCGACGTGCTTTGCACACAGGTGGCTGGCGGGTGTCAGTTTCTCCAACTTTAGTTGAACCGAGTGTGGCTACGCTCGGTCCTTGTGAAGGTTAAAACAGCACCAACTTGACAAACTATCGTTGTGGTTTTTGATGCGTAGGTAAGAACGGTTCTTGCTAAGCCCGCGGCAGCCACGTAAAACTTGCAACAACAAAGTAGAGGACATCTAACGTGTTTTTGCAGGGCATGTTGTGATATGATATGGTAAAGACGTGATGAGATATAAGTTGTTGTATGAGACGATCATGTTTTGTTGAAGTTATCAGCAACTGGCAAAATCCTTATGGTTGTCTCCCTATTGCATAAGATGCAAGCGTCCAATAATTGCTTTACTTTATCGCTATGTGATAGCAATAATTGCAAGAGGAATTGTTGGCGAGACGACCACGTGATGACACATTGATATAGATCAAGATGATGGAGATCATGGTGTCATGCCGGTGACGATATAGATCATGACAGTACTTTGGAGATGGAGATCAAAGAAGCAAGATGATGATGGCCATATCATGTCATATATTTTGATTGCATATGATGTTTATCTTTTATACATCTTATTTTTGCTTAGTTTGACGGTAGCATTTTAAGATGATCTCTCACTAATTATCAAGAAGTGTTCTCCCTGAGTATGCACCGTTGCGAAAGTTCTTCGTGCTGAGACACTACGTGATGATCGGGTGTGATAGGCTCTACGTTCAAATACAACGGGTGCAAAACAGTTGCACACACGGACTACTCGGGTTATACTTGACGAGCCAAGCATATACAAATATGGCCTCGGAACACGGAGACCGAAAGGTCGAGCGTGAATCATATAGTAGATATGATCAACATAGTGATGTTTACCAATGAAACTGCTCCATCTCACGTGATGATCGGACATGGTTTAGTTGATTTGGATCACGTGATCACTTATAGGATTAGAGGGATGTCTATCTAAGTGGGAGTTCTTAAGTAATATGATTAATTGAACTTAAATTTATCATGAACTTAGTCCTGGTAGTAGTTTGCAAATTATGTTGTAGATCAATAGCTCGTGTTGTTGCTTCCCTGTGTTTATTTTGATATGTTCCTAGTGAAAATTGTTTTGAAAGATGTTAGTAGCAATGATGCGGATTGGATCCATGATCTGAGGTTTATCCTCATTGCTGCATAGAAGAATTATGTCCTTGATGCACCGCTAGGTGACAGACCTATTGCAGGAGCAGATGCAGACGTTATGAACGTTTGGCTAGCTCAATATGATGACTACTTGATAGTTTAGTGCACCATGCTTAATGGCTTAGAATCGGGACTTCAAAGACGTTTTGAACGTCATGGAGCATATGAGACGTTCCAGGAGTTGAAGTTAATATTTCAAGCAAATACCCGAGTTGAGAGATATGAAGTCTCCAACAAGTTCTATAGCTAAAAGGTGGAGGAGAATCGCTCAACTAGTGAGCATGTGCTCAGATTGTCTGGGTACTACAATCGCTTGAATCAAGTGGGAGTTAATCTTCCAGATAAGATAGTGATTGACAGAATTCTCTAGTCACCATCACCAAGTTAGTAGAACTTCGTGATGAACTATAATATGCAAGGGATAACGGAAACAACTCCCAAGCTCTTCGTGATGCTGAAATCAACAAAGGTAGAAATCAAGAAAAACATCAAGTGTTGATGGTTGACAAGACCACTAGTTTCAAGAAAAAGGGCAAAGGGAAGAATGGGAACTTCAAGAAGAACGGGAAGCAAGTTGCTGCTCAAGTGAAGAAGCCCAAGTCTGATCCTAAGCCAGAGACTGAGTGCTTCTACTACAAAGGGACTGGTCACTGGAAGTGGAACTGCCCCAAGTATTTGGCGGATAAGAAGGATGGCAAGGTAAACAAAGGTATATTGGATATACGTGTTATTGATGTGTACTTTACTAGTGTTGATAGCAACCCCTCGGCATTTGATATTGGTTCAGTTGCTAAGAGTAGTAACTCAAAACGGGAGTTGCAGAATAAACAGAAACTAGTAAAGGGTGAGGTGACGATGTGTGTTGGAAGTAGTTCCAAGATTGATATGATCATCACTCGCACACTCCCTATACTTTCGGGATTAGTGTTGAAACTAAATAAGTGTTATTTGGTGTTTGCGTTGAGCATGAATATGATTTGATCATGTTTATTGCAATACGGTTATTCATTAAAGTCAGAGAATAATTGTTGTTCTGTTTACATGAATAAAACCTTCGATGGTCATACACCCAATGAAAATAGTTCGTTGGATCTCGATCGTAGTGTTACACATATTCATAATATTGAGACCAAAAGATGCAAAGTTAATAATGATAGTGCAACTTATTTGTGGCACTGCCGTTTAGGTCATATCGGTGTAAAGCGCATGAAGAAACTCCATACCGATGGACTTTTGGAACCACTTGATTATGAATCACTTGGTACTTGCGAACCATGCCTCATGGGCAAGATGACTAAGACTCCGTTCTCCGGAACAATGGAGCGAGCAACAAACTTGATTGGAAATAATACATACTGATGTATGCAGTCCAATGAGTTTTGAGGCTCACGGCGGGTATCGTTATTTTTTGACCTTCACAGATGATTTGAGCAGATATGAGTATATCTACTTGATGAAACATTAGTATGAAACATTTGAAAAGTTCAAATAATTTCAGGGTGAAGTGGAAAATCATTGTGACAAGAAAATAAGGTTTCCACGATCTGATCGCGGAGACAAATATTTGAGTTACGAGTTTGGTCTTCAATTAAAACAATGTGAAATAGTTTCACTACTCAAGCCACCTGGAACACCACAATGTAATGGTGTGTCCGAACGTCATAACCGTACTTTATTAGATATGGTGCGACCTATGATGTCTCTTACTGATCTACCACTATCGTTTTGGGGTTATGCATTAGAGACAACTGCATTCACGTTAAATAGGGCACCATCTAAATCCGTTGAGACGACACCGTATGAACTATGGTTTGGCAAGAAACCTAAGATGTCGTTTCTTAAAGTTTGAGGTTGCAATGCTTATGTGAAAAAGTTTCAACCTGATAAGCTCAAACCCAAATCGGAGAAGTGCGTCTTCATAGGATACCCAAAAGAAAATGTTGGGTACACCTTCTATCACAGATCCGAAGGCAAGACATTCGTTGCTAAGAATGGATCCTTTCTAGAGAAGGAGTTTCTCTCGAAAGAAGTGAGTGGGAGGAAAGTAGAACTTGATGAGGTAACTGTACCTGCTCCCTTATTGGAAAGTAGTTCATCACAGAAATCTGTTCTTGTGACTACTACACCAATTAGTGAGGAAGCTAATGATGATGATCATGCAACTTCATATCAAGTTACTACCAAATCTCGTAGGTAAACCAGAGTGAGATCCGCACCAGAGTGGTACGGTAATCCTGTTCTGGAAGTCATGTTACTAGACCATGACAAACTTGCGAACTATGAGGAAGCGATGATGAGCCCAGATTTTGCGAAATGGTTTGAAGCCATGAAATCTGAGATATGATCCATGTATGAGAACAAAGTATGGACTTTGATGGATTTGCCCGATGATCGGCAAGCCATAGAAAATAAATGGATCTTCAAGAGGAAGACATACGCTAATAGTAGTGTTACTATCTACAAAGCTAGACTTATCAAAAAAGGTTTTTGACAAAGTTCAAGGTGTTGACTACAATGAAATTTTCTCACTCGTAGCGATGCTTAAGTCTGTCCAAATCATGTTAGCAATTGCCGCATTTTTATGAAATCTGGCAAATGGATAAACAAAACTACATTCCTTAATGGATTTAAATAAGACTTGTATATGATGCAACCAGAAAGTTTTGTCAATCCTAAAGGTGCTAACAAAATATGCAAGCTCCAACGATCCATCTATGAACTGGTGCAAGCATCTCGGAGTTGGAATATACGCTTTGATAAGTTGATCAAAGCATATAGTTTTATACAGACTTGCGGTGAAGCCTGTATTTAGAAGAAAGTGAGTGGGAGCACTACAACATTTCTGATAAGTATATGTGGATGACATATTGTTGATCGGAAATAATGTAGAATTATTCTGCAAAGCATAAATGAGTGTTTTAAAGGATTTTTTTTCAAAGAAAACCTCGGTGAAGCTGCTTACATATTGAGCATCAAGATCTATAGAGATAGATCAAGACGGTTGATAAGTTTTTTTCAATGAGTACATACCTTGACAAGATTTTGAAGTAGTTCAAAATGGAATAGTCAAAGAAAGAATTCTTGCCTGTGTTACAAGGTGTGAAATTGAGTAAGACTCAAAGCCCGACCACGGCATAAAATAGAATGAGAATAAAAGTCATTCCCTATGCCTTGGCCATAGGTTCTATAAAGTATGCCATGCTGTGTACCAGACCTATTGTATACCCTACACTAATTTTGGCAAGGGAGTACAATAGTGATCTAGGAGTAGATCACTGGACAGCGGTCAAATTTACTCTTAGTGGAATAAGGATATGCTTCTCGATTATGGAGGTGACAAAAGGTTCGTCGTAAAAGGATTACGTCGATACAAGTTTTGGCACTAATCCGGATGACTCTTAGTCTTCATCTGGATACATATTGAAAGTGGGAACAATTAGCTAAAGTATCTCCGTACAGAGCATTGTAGACATAGAAAATTGCAAAATACTTACGGATCTGAATATGGCAGACCCGTTGGCTAAACTTCTCTCAAAGGCAAAACATGATCACGCCTTAGTACTCTTTGGGTGTTAATCACATAGCAATGTGAACTAGATTACTGACTCTAGTAAACCCTTTGGGTGTTGGTCACATATCGATGTGAACTATGGGTGTTAACCACATAAAGATGTGAACTATTGATGTTAGATCACATGGTGATGTGAACTAGATTATTGACTCTAGTGCAAGTGGGAGACTGAAGAAAATATGCCCTAGAGGCAATAATAAAGTTATTATTTTTTTCCTTATTTCATGATAAATGTTTATTATTCATACTAGAATTGTATTAACCGGAAATATAATACATGTGTGAATACATAGACAAATAGAGTGTCACTAGTATGCCTCTACTTGACTAGCTCGTTAATCAAAGATGGTTATGTTTCCTAACCATAGACAAAGAGTTGTTATTTGATTAACGGGGTCACATCATTAGGAGAATGATGTGATTGACTTGACCCATTCCGTTAGCTTAGCACTCGATCGTTTAGTATGTTGCTATTGCTTTCTTCATGACTTATACATGTTCCTATGACTATGAGATTATGCAACTCCCATTTATCGGACGAACACATTGTGTGCTACCAAACGTCACAACGTAACTGGGTGATTATAAAGGAGCTCTACAGGTGTCTCCAAAGGTACATGTTGGGTTGGCGTATTTTGAGATTAGGATTTGTCACTCCGATTGTCGGAGATGTATCTTTGGGCCCTCTTGGTAATGCACATCACATAAGCCTTGCAAGCATTGCAACTAATGAGTTAGTTGCGAGATGATGTGTTACGGAACGTGTAAAGAGACTTGCCAGTAACGAGATTGAACTAGGTATTGAGATACCGACGATCGAATCTCGGACAAGTAACATACCAATGACAAAGGGAACAACGTATGTTGTTATGCGGTCTGACCGATAAAGATCTTCGTAGAATATGTAGGAGCCAATATGAGCATCCAGGTTCCGCTATTGGTTATTGACCGGAGACGTGTCTCGGTCATGTCTACATTGTTCTCGAACCGTAGGGTCCGCACGCTTAAGGTTTCGATGACAGTTATATTATGAGTTTATGAGTTTTGATGTACCGAAGGAGTTCGGAGTCCCGGATGAGAACGGGGACATGACGAGGAGTCTCGAAATGGTCGAGACGTAAAGATTGATATATTGGACGACTATATTCGGACATCGGAAAGGTTCCGAGTGGTTCGGGTATTTTTTGGAGTACCGGGGAGTTACGGGAATACGGGAGAAGAAGTATATGGGCCTTATTGGGCTTTAGGGGAGAGGGAGAGGCAGGCCGCGCCCCCCCCCCCCCCAAGGCCTAGTCCGAATTGGACTAGGGGGAGGGGCTGCGCCCCCTCCTTCCTTCTCTTCCCTCTTCCCCTTCCTTGTCTCCTACTCCCACTACATGGAAGGACTCCTAGCTGGACTAGGAAAGGGGGAATCCTACTCCCGGTGGGAGTAGGACTCCCCTAGGGCGCGCCATAGGGAGGGCCGGCCCTCCCCTCCTCCACTCCTTTATATACGGGGGCAGGGGGCACCCCATAGACACACAAGTTGATCCTCGTGACCGTTTTCTTAGCCATGTGCGGTGCCCCCCTCCACCATACTCCTCGATAATATTGTAGCGGTGCTTAGGCGAAGCCCTGCGACGGTAGAACATCAAGATTGTCACCACGCCGTCGTGCTGACGGAACTCTTCCCCGACACTTTGATGGATCGGAGTCCGGGGATCGTCATCGAGCTGAACGTGTGCTAGAACTCGGAGGTGCCGTAGTTTCGGTGCTTGATCGGTCGGGCCGTGAAGACGAACGACTACATCAACCGTGTTGTCATAACGCTTCCGCTTCCGGTCTACAAGGGTACATAGACAACACTCTCCCCTCTCGTTGCTATGCATCACCATGATCTTGCGTGTGCGTAGGAAAATTTGACATTACTACATTCCCCAACAAGAATAGTCATAAGTATTGTGACATAATGTGTAATAACAGCCCATAATGCAATAAATATTGATATAAAAGCATGATGCAAAATGGACGTATCTCTGCGCCACAAATACAATGTGCGCTCCATCCTCATCCGCAAGGACGATGAGGTGCAGGTCGACTGCAACCTTCTCTTCGGAGCTGCGCCACAAATACAATGTGCGCTCCATCCTCATCCGCAAGAACGATGAGGTGTAGGTCGACTGCAACCTTCTCTTCGGAGCTACGCCACAAATACAACGTGCACTCCATCCTCATCCGCAAGGACGATGAGGTGCAGGTCGACTGCAACCTTCTCTTCGGAGCTGCGCCACAAATACAACGTACGCTCCATCCTAATCAGCAAGGATGACGAGGTGTAGGTCGACTGGGACATCCCCCTCAGAACTGCATTTCAAGTACAAAGACTATTCTGAGTGAAGAACGAATTTCACTCGAAGGCAAACACAAGCACATTCAGAAGATAAACCAAGTTTAGATAAATCCTAAAAGTTCCGGAATGCAGATAAAAGTTCTTGGGCATCATGCCCGAAGGAGTTTAACGGTTACAAAATCACTCGGCATTTCGAGGCAAATTTAAGGCGAAGTTTAAAGTTTGTTCACTCCATAGGAGGAGGGCTTGAAGGCTCGACGAACTCGTCCAGATCAATTCCGCAGCAATCCGAGTGGCAGTAGAAATGAAGATTTCTATGAAAGATTGGAAGTCATGCCTTTTGGTATTGGCAACCTTGATAGCTGCCAGCTTCTCTTCTCGAGCTTCTTTGCAGTGGACCCGAACTAGCGACAGAGCCACATCAGCACCGCATCGGGCAGAAGACTTCTTCCATTCTTGCACTCGACCAGGAACCTCATTGATTCGAGTCATCAGAGACTCGAGGTCATTTTGAAGCTTTGCCCTTGGCCAAAGTGTCATATCGATGCGCGACACCGCCACCTTCAGGCGAGCAAGATAGCTTGCAACGCTGGCAACATGAGATTCCAGTCGGAGCACGTTCATGGCAGCCTCATCGCCGACAGGAGAAAGGATGGGGTCCAAGCCCCTTTTGATCCATCCAGTTTCTTCTTTGAAGTTTTGGCAGAATTCTGCAGATTCAAAGAATTAATAAGTCGACCGGTTTACGGTAACCTGCAAAACAGTAAATCAGTCGGATAAAGAAAAGTACCTTCGAGCATAAGGAAGAGCTTCTTGGCGAGTGCTTCTAGATAAGTTTCCAGGTCGTTTCTCCTGTGTGACATGCTTTCTAGCTGCTCGTTCAGGGTCACTTTATATTTCTTCAGACGAGTCGCCTCAAGGTTAGACTCGGTAAGAGACGTCTTCAGCTTGGTGATCTCCTCCTCTAGCACACTGACCGAAGCCAACTTCTTGTCAGCTAGTGCAGTATTCTCCTGGGCCACCTTTTGCGCAGCTGCAAGATCGAGATTCTTCTTTGCCAGGGCCTGCCTCATTTTTTCTGCAAGATATACACTTGGGTCAGACAAAAGAACAAAGAGATAACTTGAGGGATGGTCAAGATAAACAGTCGACAGGTCGTTACCTTCCGTACCAGCAACTTCATCTCGAGCCTTTTTAAGTTCTGTTGGGCCAACTCCAAGTCAAGGTTGAGTTGCCTCTGCTTTTCCTCGAATCCAGCAAACTTGGAGATAAGTGTGCGGGATTTCTACAATTAGTAAAAGATATGTCAATGGACAAGATCAAAGATCATTTGCTTCCGAGTGAATAAAACTTTAAGACTACTGCAGAATCAAACATTCTACAGTAGTATCGGGGACTACACCCAGTGGGTGCACTTAGCGTGCACCCACTGGTTCAGATTCCACTCGACATGGTCCAACCAGACCGAGTGGAAGAAAAAAAGAGAAAGAAATACTCAGACCCCAACCGACTGCCAGCAGTCGACTGTGGTCTTGGGGACTACACCCAGTGGGTGCACTTAGCGTGCCCCCACTGGTTCAGATTTCGCTCGACATGGTCTGCCCAGATCGAGTGGAAGAGTGAAAACAACAAAGATGCCAAACACCCACTGGGTGCGCAGATGCGAAGTGCTTGATAACAAGAAATTGCATGGAGCAAGGTTTTCAGGTGGCATATCCTAACAGAACAAGTTCAGTCGGAAGCCAACTTACCTGGACATTGGCTCGAAGGGTCGCGCTGGTGTCGTAAGCAGCCTAACTATTTTTGTGCACCACCTTAACTCACTCCATCATTATGCCATCTTGGCGAATGGCTTCCGCAGCGGTGTCTGCCTGGCTTTCCGGAACGTGATGAGTGGTGAAGAATGGGACTGACGGTCCAGACACAGCAGCTTGAAGTTCCGAGGCATGAAGCAGGACGGTTGAAGCAAGCACTGGTACAGTCGACGATGTGGGGCATTCACTCGATACTGGGTCAGCAAAAGTAACAGAAGCCCGAGTCACAACTTCAGGCTGTTGAACCGTTGGCTCTGCCGCCAGCACCGATTGGGATGTCTTGCTAGCCGATGCCTTCTTGTTCCTCATGGGCCTCAGCGGCACGTCCTCGTCGTCATCTCGAAGCTCAATGACATTGGGAGGAGCTGCAAGAAGATCAGTCGACCCCAAATCAATCGTCAGAATTCAATCGACCGAGTAACTGAAGACAAGATTACGAGAGTTGTACCTGGGTTGGAGGTGACTGCATCTTCCATTTCTTCATCTTCATACTTGTGGGTGGAAGTCTCGGAGGTAGCAGCACTGCAAATTTCAATATTCAGTCGGTCATGTCTATCACAGCGGGTCGACCAAGAAATCGGATCCAACTCTTACCCGGAAACAGTAGGACCGGCCACTTTGATCTTGGGCAAGACCTTCGATGGTTTTGACGGCGTAGATTTTGGTTGCTTCGGTGCCTTCTCAGTCGGCGCTGGAGAAGACGTCTGAGGGCGCTTTGACGACTGTTCAGTCGGCGCGGTCACTTTGTCGTGGATGCTTGCCGGTCGTGAGTGTGCTTGGATCGCCTTTCCCTACGGGGAGGTGAGTCGACCTCCTCTTCGTCACTCGGATCGTCACTCTCCTCGTCCTCCTCTTCATCAAAGTGACACTCGCCTCCCCTTCTGGATCCTGCTCCTGCTCCCCGTTGGGCATTGAGTACATCTCAATAAGGGCCTGAAAGATAACAAGCGAAGCAAAAATCAGTCGGTTGACAACAAGAAGTTACATGATAAATCAAGAGAACACTCGGCAATTTAGAGTTGGACCTTGTCTGGTTGGCGCGAGTTGTCGAGTGAAGGGACTCTCCTAGACCCCCTAGGGTTATCTTTGTTGCCAGTGATACTCCTCAATCACTTCTCCACTGTATCCTCGTCGACCTCTTCTGGGTGGATCAGAGTGGAATCCTCAATACCCGAATACATCCACATCGGATGGTCACGAGCTTGAGGCAGTTGAATGCGTCGTTTAAGGAACACCTCCAATAGATCCATGCCAGTCACGCCATCACGGACGAGTTGGACCACCCGCTCGACCAACACCTTCACCTGCACTTTCTCCTCCGGGTTCACTTTCAAGGCGGAGGGCTTCTCGACCCGAGCCATGGAGAAGGGGGGAAGTCCGGTCGACTGACCTGGAGTCGGCTGGTCTTTGCAATAGAACCAGGTCGACTGCCACCCTCGGACCGACTCAGGAAGGATCATGGCTAGGAAAGTGCTTTTACCTCTCATTTGAATCCCAAGACCCCCACACATCTGGATCACGTGCGTCCTCTTATCACTCGGGTTGGCCTTCTTGACCGACTGAGAACGACACGTGAAAATGTGCTTGAAGAGGCTCCAGTGTGGCCTACAACCCAAGAAATTCTCGCACATGGACACAAAGGCAGCGAGGTACACGATGGTGTTGGGGGGAAAGTGGTGGAGTTGTGCTCCAAAGAAGTTCAAGAAGCCTCGGAAAAAAGGATGGGGAGGCAAAGAAAATCCATGGTCAACATGGGTGGCGAGGAGAACGCACTCACCCTCCTGCCGATGCGGTTCGGTCTCGCCCTTCGGGAGCCGCGCCGATTCGTGGGGAATCAGTCCCCCTCTCAACCAGATCGTCGATGTCATCTTGACGAATCGTCCACCAAATTCAGTCGCCCTGGATCCAGCCATGCGGCAGGCCGGACCTTGACGAAGATCCGCCCCGGCTGGACTTCTTCCCCTTCGCCTTCGCCGTCGCCTTCTTCGCGCGCTCCAAGGCCATAGTCTTCTCCTTCTGCATTGCAGCAGGCGGAGCTCGAGCAGAGTGGCGGCGCCGGGAGCAGAGGTGGATGTGGCGAAGAAAGCGGTGGAGAAAGAAGAAGAATGGGAACGCACTGTGCAAAAAAAAACCCAATCCGGCACCTTATATGAGGTCATTTCCGAGTGGCTGACTTGTGGGTCCGGGTGATCCTATCAAATCCCGCAACAGTCGCGCACGCGATACATGGTGAAAAAGGTGGCACATTGATCGAGGTGGCCCTGCCTAATCCAACCCGATTACTGCGGCTTCCTCCGCCCCGCGCACTTCCCGAAATTCAAATCCCACAATATCCGCGAGCAGTAGAGCAACCTGTCAGACGGAAGATTTTTCCCATATCAGCACTCAAAACGTAGCAGTAAAAGTTCACTCGGCAGAACCAAGAATGGATCAAGGCGACTAAAAAAGAAGTTGAAGTCATCATGATTGCTCACTTGGTCCCAATCAGGCACTTCCGAAGCGCGAAAATTGAATCGGAGGTGTTCTCAACTCCTTCTCCACTCAAACCCTAAACCATTTGGGGGTTAATGATGAAGCTATATACCTAGGGTAGGGTCATAGGCCTGACCTAGACACCCTCCCCTATGACTCCAATCTAAAACCAGAAGCATTCGAGGGATAGAATCATCGACTCGAATGCCAGGCATTCCACTCGGAAGATTCAAAGTCACTCGACCAGGACAATTATCACTCGACGTACAGAAGATCTAAAGTCACTCTGCACGACAACGGTCGGACGTTTTCTACATAGACTTAATACGCATTTATGTCATTTAATTGCTAGAGTTACCAGTAACGCCCCCCCTCTTGATGTACCTTAAAACCCTTGTAACGTGGGCTGGCTGGGGTCTAGGCGCACTCTATATAAGCCACCCCCTCCACTGGCACAAGGGTTCGCACCCCCTGTAAACACACACATTCATAATTCAGTCGACCGCCTCCGGGCACCGAGACGTAGGGCTATTTCTTCCTCCATGAAGGGCCTGAACTCGTAAAACTCGTGTGTACAACTTCGCCATAGCTAGGATCTTGCCTCCTCATACCTACCCCCCATTCTACTGTCAGTCATAGATCCACGACACTGGGCGAAGTGCACATTTTGGCAAGTTCATTCTTTTGCCAAGCTCTTTTTTGCTTGCACTAGGCAAACAACTCGGTACTGAGCAACGTTGTGGCTTGCGATAGTGCTACTTCTATGACATCCTAAGGACACAGAGCACCTTGCGGGCACTCACACCCCTACCTGCAACCCTCCTTCTAGCACGGACACAAGCATCCGTGTCCACACCAAGATCATTTATATAAGGCACTAGGGATTACCAATTGATAATTGGAGTTAATTACAACAGGCATTCCACAATATGGACTAGGGATTAATCTTCGTACATCTCCCTCCTACTTTATCGTCCTGGCTATTCTCATCATGCCACGTCCAATCCCGTCTCTTCCTCCAGCTGTCGCCTT